>NC_092260.1:21774698-21822198 GCF_036320965.1 Panulirus ornatus | reverse complement strand
TCACCCAGGTCTTCATCGCCTCGAATGCATCCTCCTCCTCCTCCTCCTCCTCCTCCTCCTCCTCCTCCTCCTCTTGAGTGCACCACTTGTCCTCTTGGACGTAGGGTAAAGTGATATGTGATGAAGTCCGTAGACCAGCAGAGCGTCTTCAGACACATGAGTACGTGCGTGTGGGTGAGGATTTCTTTTCTCGATGTGGCAAGGAGAGGAGGCCTCGATGGAGGACATGAATCTTGGTGCCTTCATCTCTCGCCTCCGAGAGCAGATGAATCGTAAAGACAAGAAAGATAAGAGGTAGACAAATAGTCATGTTCTGACTTACGCAGATGAAACAAAAATATAGAAACGGCAAACCATGATTTCTCACTCGTATCTTATCTTTTGTCCTTTCTACTTATCTCCCAGTCTCCCTTTCTGCTTATCTCCCTGTCTCCTTTTCCACAATATCTCCATATTTCTCTCTGTCTCTTCCCTCTGTCCCCCCGAGCCTCCGATGCCTCGCGATAAGCGTCCACACATCAGCACACACACACCTGCATAATAAGATGCCGCAGATAGCAATGGGGCGAGCCGGTGCCCGAGAAGACCCCCATGACTCGCCGCCACCATATTGTAAACACCAATTAGTCCCTTTGCGGCGGCGACGGCGGCTGGGGAGAGGAAGAGGAGGAAAAAGGAGGACGCCATCCCCCCGCAGCCAGCACACGGGCGACGCTCAACAATCCACGTTAACTCCGGGGACACCAGTAACTTACAATCAGACACACAGGGGAGGAGGATGGTGGGTGCAGCAGCCACAGCGGCGTGTCCTCCTCCTCCTCCTCTTCCTCGTCCTCGCCGCCGCGCCCACCGCCCACTTTTGTCGCGGCCGCGGACACCCGTCATGACAACGCAGCGAGGAATATAACAGAGGAGGGAGAACGGGCGATAAGAGATGGAGTAGTGATAGTGATAAGGGCGGGCTTGTCGCTCCCGGTGTAGTGTTGTCGGACTTTTTATATAACCGCCTCATGTGAGGAACCGGGAGGACACGGTGAGCATGGGATATGTTTTGAGGACGTTAGGGTATGTCGTGGATGGGTTGATGGGATGGATTAAATGGGATTGTCAGGAGACCCGGGGTGTTGGGATAGGAGAGCAGTAGTAGGTGATACGGGTTTCGTGGGATGGAAGAGATGGCGGCGATGCGTAAGTCTGTTGGGACAGAGGCGGTGGGAGAGGAACGGGAGGGAGTAGGTTGGTCCAGATCAAGAGGTAAGCAAAAAATGTTTAAAGGAAACGGGGGGGCATAAAACTAAGGGCCACTGTAAAAATAAATTTCGCGAACCACTCGGAAATTCGCCGTATAATGATAGGGCAAACTTTAATTTTCCCCAATTACTGCCAGTTCGTTAGAGTTAACGAGACAAGAGTGTCTTCGTCCTGTCCTGCTGACATGATGAAATGAAGCTCCTCTTCTCTAGTAGCATTGAGTGTCACGGGACGCACCAGCGGAGTCTGGACGCTGGTGAACTCTTGGGGTTCGGGTTTCCCTTCACTCGTCGGTCTTAGATGTACGTCATGTCGTCTTGTGAATTTGATGCGTCGCACCCCACGTGTTAGTACAGAGCCCGACAGCGTCCCGAGATGTCTCGTTCTTCCACGAGGATGAAGTTTTACCTATGTCGCATCATGTGTGTACTCAGTTACCCCATTCATTAGAATTCTACGCATTTACCTATTTATATAATCACCGTAACACCGCCCCATTTTACTCATTAACCCATTCATATTACTGACCATAACATCATACATTTTCTCATCCATGAATTTACTCATAATAAGTGTCATATATTTATTATTTTCTTTTCTGATTCGCTCACTTTGACCCATTCTTGGACCCCATTACTCACATTGGGGTTAACAATGGCCGAAGGTCGGGTTCAGAAGAACCCCTCCCCTCTCTCGCTCGCTACCGGGCATTGCAATCTCTCTTGGAATGTAGGTGGGAACTAGCAGTCAATTATGTATTCATGAACGCCATAATAAAAAGAACAGTTACAGAGGCAAAGTGCAAGAGGAGAGAGAGAAAAAAAGGTAGTTAGAACATTGGCCGGGAAAGGAATGAGAGAGAAAAAGATAAAACCTTGTGTATGTATACTTGCATGGTTTACACGCTCTTCGGTAACACTAGTTTCGTCTCGGCACCAACGCACTTGCACTCAAAGGGGTTCACACAAGCATTTTCGCTTTCTAAGGGGGCACTCTCGCACTCAGGAGGCACACACCAGTACTCTTACACTCAAGGGTGTCAACAACACCAGCTCTTTCACACTCGGGGGAAACAGCGCGAGTTGATCAGCGCCGTTGTCTCAGACTGCTCAGAAAATTTTTCACAAAAGAGGACGGCTAAACCATGGATGAATAAGGTATAACTATAGAAAATGTAATGAGGGGTTGTAGTAACTCCAAAAAAGAAAATGGTGGCATTGTATATCATGAAAGTTTGAATAGGAAAAATGAAAGGTTAGATGCACAAATGAAGAACACTTGGATAATGTGACCTCGAATTTATCAATACATCAAGGCCAACATAGCATTAAAGAAGACTTAAACACCTCCTGTGCTCTGGCTATCCGGATCGAAGCTTCACTCTCTTCCAACCTCCCCGAACGCTTCGAACTCGTGCTTCGGAACCTTGGACCAGACATCAGAAGGAAGTGCTTACATCGACACGGTACGGCCCGCCTACAGCCCACCCCACCTCCCCTCCTTCCTGGAAGACCCCCCTGCAAGACGCAACACCTATTAACCATCTAAGGCGCGAACACGTTTACGGACCCATTATCGATTCTAAAGTGGTCGTTGACAAGCCAGTTGAGCCCGGCGATTCGCTCGTTCCGATAAAGACACTAAAACCCGATCATTAGATCGGGAATTTTTCTACCCTCAGCCCGCAACTCTCTGTATTGGATTCTGTTAGTTTTTTCTTTTTTTTTTCTTTTTCTTTTTTTTACTACCCGGGCGAACGATGCGCATCCTGACGTTACCTTGGAACATCCAGCTGGGAGAGGAGGCATTGAATCATATTGGATCAGAAGCTCGTAATGTTTATAGCTCTCTCTCTCTCTCTCTCTCTCTCTCTCTCTCTCTCTCTCTCTCTCTCTCTCTCTCTCTCTCTCTCTGGGCCTCTTATAACTTTATACTCTCTCTCTCTCTCTCTCTCTCTCTCTCTCTCTCTCTCTCTCTCTCTCTCTCTCTCTGGGCCTCTTATAACTTTATACTCTCTCTCTCTCTCTCTCTCTCTCTCTCTCTCTCTCTCTCTCTCTCTCTCTCTCTCTCTCTCTGGGCCTCTTATAACTTTATACTCTCTCTCTCTCTCTCTCTCTCTCTCTCGCGAGCGAGCGAGAGGAAATTTATGGTGATGGGGATTTTCTTTTTCATTACGGCGCTCGGGGAAGATTTATTGGAGACAATCAAGAACTGTTAGTTGATTTTTATAGTGATGATAACAAGGTCACAGTTGCTTTTATGGCTGTGTGTGTGTGTGTGTGTGTGTGTGTGTGTGTGTGTGTGTGTGTGTGACGATGGTATGCGTTTTTTGTCTTGGTGTATTTGTGTTCGTGGAAGGACCACTCTAGCGTGTACAGGCGTGCGTGCTTGTATCAGTGTGATTCCTGACGATAAATTAAGGTGGACGACATACGTAAGCTGGAGCAGCAGTGATATTAAAGATCCTGTGACGATTGCCTCTGCGTTCGCAGAAGACTCAATTCGAAATGGCAAATAGTGTATTTGTAGAATTCGTGTGTGATCAGGATTGTTTTCGAACAAGGCTACATGTGCATGACAGGTCGGCACCTGTATTCTGAGTGGAGGAGTTACTGATGGGGATGATGGTCTGCTCCTCTCCCGGAGGAGGTGGGAGGGCAGTTCGACTCCCTGAAAGAGATGACTGGACTGAGGATGAGCCTCGCGTAGTGAGAGTGGATGTGGTCTTGGAATTCTCCTGGAGGAGGTGTTGCGATTGGTGGATGTGGCCGCTTGATGTTGACGGCCTTAATGACCCTGGCAGTTGATTGGCCAAAAACCCAAACAACTATTCATGTAGATGCTAAATTCTGTAAATAAAAGTTTCGGGAAAGAGTGTAGGAAAGAATGACTGTCTTTTAAAAGGAATAAGATCACTGAAGGCGAAACTTGCGGTAGTGCAGAAGACATGGCATTGATGTACTTGATTTACCCCGCCTCTCTTACTATCCTCGCTACAGTTTACCGTAGTTTTCATAAGAGGAATAACCCATAGCAGAATCGGCGGCATGTGCTTATACGGTAGAGATTTTCGAACATTTCTGATGATTTTCCCAAATTTGTATATATTATTTTCATGTAGTTACCAGCGAGATCTGAAATTGATGGCGGTAAGGAAAGTAGATTTATAGATTAAGGAAAAAACAGGAGTAAAGATAAACTGGTTTGTAGACAGGCATTCCTTAGTACAGTTAAACCATCAGAGACCATCGTCACTCAAGGGCTCCACGCTCCCCTCCTGTATTACCGCCAGTACGGTAGGTGTATGAACATCTTTACAACACTGTGCTTTGCAGCCTCTCCATCATCCGACTTCACTCGCTGTTACCCAAAAACGGTGAGGCATTTTGAGGAGGTGGTGGGAGAGGACTGGGCGAGCACCGCTCCTCTATGAGAAAGTTCCGTTCCGTTGAGAGGCTTTGGATGATGTCATCTTCCCCTCAGAAGCAACTGCAGTATAACTTCCACGCCGTAACGTATCTACGTACGTCTAATCCACAACTCCACCAACAAACGATTAACCAGCGAAGACCAAACCTGTACAGTCACACTGACACATCGCAGCCGCCTACGCCTCCTCCAGCAGCTCCACGCTGACCGTCGACTGCAAATGACACCAGATCAAAATCTTGAATATACAGGAACGTTCTACCGTGTAGAACCAGCCAGGCAAAGTCGTCTCTATAGGCGCCAGCACCAGCACTATTTTTTATCGTACCTGCGCCCGCCATGTAAGCCACTCAGTCCTATTGTTAAACGATCGTTTACTACACCTACGCCTTAAAGGCTATTCAATCCGTCTTTATGAAAGCTCAGGTAAAAGGCGATGCCCAGATTCGCGGGGCGGTATTTATAAACGCGGCCGACTCTCCGCGGGTTTGTATAAAAGTATAAACGACGGATCGTCTCGGTTTGAGGACGCGTTCGAGCACAGATTTGGGCCTCGACAAACTCCATAAATCTGTATCAGACGCCTTAATCAGTCATGGCTCATGTAACGATATATTCCGTTCTACATTAATGGTCCTTTAAGACCCCGGGTTTAATGTTATCGCTGGTGAATGGAAGTGTTCTACGGGTGCACGTTTATTGCGGGTTAAGGATGCCCTTAAGCGTCATTCTCGGGTAATCTTTCGTTTATGAAGACTTAACAAGGCAGTTCATTGTTATAATGTCTTGTAACTGGGAGCAGTGCCTTTGGGTTTGGGGCTGTGTTTATACTCCGGCGGGGGGTAGAAAGAGTACACAAGATAAAGACTCGAGGGATATCAGAGATTCCGTCCTTAGTGGTAATTTAGTGTTATGTTGTATTAATTGTTTATTTCATACAGTACTGTATTACTTGTTATATTGCATTATGTTGTATTTCATGTTGTATTGTATTATATTACATGATATATTGTATTCTGTTACATGTTATATTGCATTGTATCTTTTAACATTTTACATTGTGTTATTTTATAGTATACCATCAACGGTATATTGATTTAACACACAGCTATTATGAGGTTGATATAGCTACTTCGAATGCATGAGGAAAAACGGGAGCGATAACATATGGTCAGCCAGGGGCGCAAACACATGCCCTGTTTTTTTTTTTTTTTTTTTTTGCTGTAAGTGAAGGAGGAGTTTAGGGCTCAATTACAGTAATTAATCAGTAATATTTTTTTTTTTCTCCGTAGGTCCACACGAAACCAGGTAAGTACCAAGCATTGAAGTCCCAGTTGACGAGTGTGATGAACATGGGTCGCCGTTGCTGGTAAGTTGTCTGTCCATTCTACCTTAGTAACCATCTACTATGTTCAAGTTCTTTATTTCTTCGAACTTCTTGTGTGCCTGTCTGCTTTCACCTCGCCCACCTGCGTGTTTCTGACGATCTTCTTGCTATTGTAGACTGACGTGAAGGGACCCAGTGGAATCTTGAGGTTTTGAACGCGTTAGCATTTTTTTGTGTAACTCAGTATTTTAGAAGTTAAGCTGCTATCATCCTATAACCTGTAACCTGTAGTTACAGATGTATCGTATAGGTGTGTATATATATATATATATATATATATATATATATATATATATATATATATATATATATATATATATATATATATATCTAACATAGTTTTTAAGGGCGTCTTCGAATGCCTTGGCAGTGATCAGCACAGAAGTTTTGCTGACCTAGAAAATCGTACTTACCTACCGTGTTGTCATCTGTGTGTTACGTTAAGGGGAGGGAGTTCTATATTCGTGTGTTGATGTATGTCTGTAATATCGTATTATATGTATGTGTAGATAGATAAATTGATAGATACATAGATAGATATGATTCGACTATGCAGCCAGTATCAGCTGTACCGCTTTTTTTTTTAATCGGTGTAGTCAAAACCAACGATTATCAGCTCGCACACTTTTAACATCACCAGCTCTCGGGCTGCACCATCCCTCAGAGCATAACCATCAGCCAGTCCACTGTGGACCCCCACAGTGTTGCCAGCATAAGCTTGTTTAGTGCAGTGTAACCAGGCAAGCTTTACAACCTAGCGTTATCTCGTCGGGAAACTCTCCAGACCGACCGGCCAACCAGCCAGTCAGCCAGCGGGACTCATTTGTCATGACATCGCCCAAAGCTTTGCCTCCCCCTCCCCCTTCTTACACACACACACACACACACACACACACACACACACACACCATCTTAGACCCAGACACCACCGACTGTATGTTGACTTGGCATTCTAGCATTTCAGCTCATACACTCCTAATGATTAATAGTAATTTTCTTTTAAAGGTTCCCCGTTTTATTTATATATATATTTTTTCTAAGTAAATCTTTTTTCTTCTTCAGGGAGGACACACGTGTGTGTGTGTGTGTGTGTGTGCCTTCCTTTTTATTGTATGTATATATATATATATTTTTTCTCGTATCGAATGCTATTAACCCCGAGATCGATAAGGTCACGAAACATGGCGACAAAGCTTCGACTTGATGGATGGCTCGGTCGCGGAGGACCCAGCGCGTTTCTTGGAGGGAGGAAGAGAGAGAGAGAGAGAGAGAGAGAGAGAGAGAGAGAGAGAGAGAGAGAGAGAGAGAGCTAAGCTCCCCAAAAAGTACAAAAAAAAAAAAAAGACGTCTCGACAGCCGCTGGGTTCCTCATTTGTCACTGAAGGTGTCCGCGTATAAATCACACACACACACAGACACACACACGCGCCATAAGGGATTCGATGCTGTGTCACCACCGACTTTCAGAGACGGGCGTCGCTTGAGCCGACGCCTTTGGAGGGGGGGGAACGATCCGAATCACGTGATCGTGTATGTTTCGTTGTCGTCACGTTGTGGTGATGGTCCTTCCTCGATGTTTCTGTAGACGTCCTCCTCCTCCTCCTCCTCCTCCTCCTCCTCCTCCCATCAACCCCCTGTGTATCTCTGGCGGATTCTTAAGGCGGGAGGAAGGACGAGGCAGTGCCTTCCTCCTCCTCCTCCTCACTTTAAGTGCTGGGCCGCCCCTCACCTCTGGGGCCAGAGAAGGAGCATCGGCACAGAGGGAACATGGCAGCTTTCAGGCTTGTCTCCGTCCAGAACTCCTGAGGCTCATTTTTTTTTTGTGACACGACGCAACGCTCAGAAAAGATAAGAAAGGAAAACCTCCTTGACAGATGAGTTTGTTGTTTTTTTTTTCTTTCAAAATAGCTAATAATAATGATAATGATAATAATAATGATTGCACATGACAGCTAGAGAATGGATGTGAGCGAATGCGGCCTTTTCTGTCCCTTCGTCTGTTTAATGTCGCTCCGTTGCTAACGGGGAGAACGGCGAACAAGTATGAAAAAGTAATGATAATGATAATAATAATAATGATAATAATTATGATAATTATAGTATCAGTAATTTCTTTATCAGAAGCGTCAAACAAAAGAAATACTATGCAGTTAGAAAAAAGAAGATAAAGTTGGATCTCTAACGTTGTGGAAGTCTGGCGCGGGTCGTGATACGTGAGGGTCCGTAACATTGCTGGAACACGTGTCCACACTCTGCAGGCGTGGCTCATTACCAGGGTACCCCTCTCTCTATCTCTCTCTCTCTCTTTCTTCGCTCTCTCTCTCTCTCTCTCTCTCTCTCTCTCTCTCTCTCTCTCTCTCTCTCTCTCTCTCTCTCTCTCTCTCTCTCTCTCGTTAGGAAGACCTCTAGCACATGTGTCTAAACTCGTAGTTCAAGTACTTACACTCGCACTCCAAGGCAAGTTACTCGTAATTACTCCCAGGCGAATCGTCACACTCTTAATTAGCATTCAAATTCCAAGTCTGTCTTGAGGTAAAGCCCTTGGAAAAGGTCGAACTCGGTGCACTGGATGCATCCCCTTCATCAGTGACTGTAGCTGATGTTGGTTGTCCGCGTCCAACCAAGGACGGGTGTCAGATATGTTATATTAACTCGCACAGCTGATGAGGAGTAGACGGCATTATTGATAAGTTAGCGGAATTATTGACTGAAAGAACCAGGAGCGTCTCCACCAGATTACGACTTAAGACAAAGGTAGGTAAAAAATTGTTTCACAGTGACGTAACGTACTTGCCAATTGAGGACACTTGTCCATGGAGTTTGAGACGAACAGCGTAATCATCACTGTATCTCTGTATTCAGATGAAACCTCTCGCGTAATACACAACTTATTATGACAAAGAAGGTAAACACAACAGACTCGGCATTGGTTCATCGAAACAACCCGCCACAACTAACCAAACCGATCGTACATATTTACCTTGGCCACAGCTGATTCACAGGCCATACCACAAGGCAGGCGAGGGGTTCGTCCTCCACGCACAGGAAAGGGCAACAGACCAAGACAGGAGTAGCGCGAGGGCGAGTGACGGGTCCGCGAGGGGCGAGAGCGATCGAGGAGAGGTCGCGGGTTATCGCGTCGGTCGCCTGGAGAAACATTGGCAAGGTTTTGGACGCATAATCCACCGCTACTCCCTGCTGGTGCAGCCTCAGATGACCGTGGATAATGGCGCTGGGTGCTGGGAGGAGGAGGGAGATGGGGAGGAAAGTAGGGAGGGAGGGAGGAAGGCAGGTGAGAAACGGGGAGGAACTGCATGGGAGGGACTGATGACAGGAGACTTAATGGTCTATGACGACGTTACCTGCTGGAGGACAGTACATGGGAAGGACTCATAACAGAACACCTGATGGTTTATGACGAGGTTACCTGTTGGAGGACAGCACTAAGATCCTTACACGCTCCTAAGTAGGATGGGTGAAAGAAACATGGGACGAGGTGCAGATGAGATAGCGGAGACGGAGGAGGGTTTTCAGGGGTAGTGACTGCAGGGAAAAATCGAGAATTAGAGGGGGCAGATGAGTGCATGGAAGAAGGGTGAGTGGGAAGAAGAGTGAGGAGGCGGCAGGGACGTGGGGGGGGGGGGGGGAGGGAAAGTGATGGACGACCACGGGGGATAAGGGCTTAGGGATTAAAAGGGATCACGGGGAGAGGTTCGACGAAGAAGAGAGAAAAGACACATAGAGTTACGAAGAACCGAGTCGTGGTAGTTAAGTGTTGTCAAGTGTTGTGTATGAGAAGAAGAAGAAGACTGTAAGCCAGCTGCTCAGGTGTAGGTGACGTCGAAATTAAAGACAGCCATCTAGACCAAAGAAATGACACATGAACGCCACTGTAGTGCTGCCTCACTGCGCACCCGTCACTTATCCTCCCGATACCCAGGTGGGTCGTACCGGTAATATACCTCCCTGAAGGGAGGGGGAGGCGTGATGGAAGGCATAGATAGAAGGGTGACGCTGAGGCGTCTCTGGTTCACGATAAGACCATAAAAACATACTTGAGACGTGGTAGAGTGTTATGTGATGATAATTATTGTGTGTTTGTGTACGTTTCTCACACGCTTTAGAGGGACTCGTGCGCCTGAGCTGGCGAAGAATTTCGCCCAGCAGTATCATGCGTCGACACACCCGGTATATAACGTGGTGATAGAAAAGTTATTGTAGCCGTATTCGTCTCCAGCATACAAACGGTGTTTAAATCTTCAGTGATCATGCGAGCCGGTGCGCCTTCCTCTTGGCCACCACCCTCAACCAGCTAACCAGAAGCCACAGTGAATGCTCGTTTTTTTCCACGAATCATCATCGTTAATTCTCCTCATTCAAATAGAGTCTGACCATCATTACTCCCTAACCAGGTCCATTTACTCTCATTCGAGCGATGGATTTCAAACTACCCAACTAATTTGAGAAGTCCAAAACCAATAAGAATTTGACCCCCTGTACCGGGGCGTTTTGAGCGAGGCAACATGAGGTGTCTTTGTGGTGGTCGCTTGTGGGGCAGCTGCCGCCGCCCCCCGCCGCTCGCCTGAACCCACCCGAACTTCAACAACCAATTGTCCTCCCTACATGAGTTCATCTGCTCTTGTGTTTATGAAATTCTGATATCTCATGGTTATTGGTCTGTCCTGATTATTTCCACTTCGGCCACTCGTACACACACGTTTATATTCGTCTCTCTTTTTTTTTTCTCGACGTTTGAATATAGAATGCTTGACTTATCTAATGCTGTTACGTCCTCCTTTATCAGACATCTGGTTCTGTTTGGCTCATTCTCCTCGCCGGATTATAGATTCATGCAGAATAAACGGCGGAATCCGAGTCAATTGACGGCGCTGCTACATGCGATTTGATCCTCGTCTTATTACTTACCCGCTGCGATACTGTTTCGCGTTTACACACTCATAAAGCCTCAAGACTTATATATAAAAGGCTCGGGCGCTCCTGCCTCCTTTTGCACATAACCATTCCACGCACCCATAGAATCGTTTTCCCGGCCGCGAAACGTAAGAATAACGTACGAAGAGGCACCATCTATAGGAGGCCGTCCCAACGCCGTTCCCCATATCTCACAGGCCCAGGGAGTCAGCCTACACCCTGGACTGACCTGCTCATCTGGGGAGCCGCAAGGTCGCCTCCCGCTACCCACGTTATCTGATATATATATAATTTACATGTTATTAAGATTTCGATTTTATAGAGAGGCCAAGAGATTTGTGTACACAGTTACCTCTCCCTCTTCTTCTCTTTTTTTTTTTTTTTTTATACGTGTAATAAAGTAAATTAATCTGTTCTTATATGAGGCAGCCGTTGTTGAGCTTAACACAGACCAGCAGCAACCCCTGGCTCTAAAGCCTCGCTCTCCGAGTGAGGGGGGAAGAGGAGGAGGTCGGGATTATATCATGGCTAGTCACTCCGGGGACTGATAGTACGTGGTGGTGGTGGTGGTGGTGGTGGTGGTGTAGTAGTGGTGGTGGTGATGGGGACGTGATTGTGGTTAACTGTTGTATTTGTTGGTGTTATAGGGCTGGTTGGCTGGTAGCTTTTTCTCCCCCCTCCTCCTCGTTACAAGTTGGTGATTATGAGATTGATGTGATGGTGGTCGTGGTGATGATGGTGAGTAATGATGATGGTGAGTAATGATGATGGTAGTGGTGTGTGTCATGGTGTTGGTGACGGTGGGTAACAGAGGTTGTACATTCAGATGTTGATAGTGTTGGTGGTAGAACACATACACACCCTCACACACTGACCGTCACGCATGCATGGGCCGCCTGGGGATTAACTCGCAAAGGTTCGAATCCTGGTCGCGGCAACCGGTCCACATTCCACCCAGCTGTTCATCCTCCCCTAAGGGCTGGTCGATCAATTGGATACCCGGGTTAGCCTAGGTTGCGTGTCTGTGTCCATACATTCACAGGAGCAAAGACATGGCAAGGTCAAGAGACGGGACAACACGAGTTGAGTAAAACTCGCTCCCAGTAACACACACACGCACGCACGCACGCACGCACGCACGCACACACACACAGAATTTGAACTTAATCACGCACATTAAAGTTTGTCATCAGTCACACCCAACGGTGATTCTCGTGACCATCTTCACCTTTGTTATGTTTTACAACTTCCCGCTGCTTTAGAAGCAGACTTTATTTTTTATTTTCTCTCTTTTTTTTTTTTTTTTTTTTTTTTGGTAAGACACATTTACAAAGTCCTCCACATCCCGGGCCATTACCGTTTTACGCTCTTTCTGCTTGGATGAGTCCTCCTCTTGGTCCACCTATCATTTAGGTTGATGGGAGTGGTTCGCTGAGGGAAAGACTGGTCGGTGGGATTTCGTTTCTTACTTGATTTTATGCAGTTTAAACTATATATCCACCCGAGCAAGTCTTCTCCTGATTGTGATATATACATGTACTGTGTGTGTGTGTGTGTGTGTGTGTGTGTGTGTGTGTGTGTGTGTCGGATGAAAGCCCTGGTGACCGGATATGTCAAGAGAATGACGTCAGGCTAATGGGATTTAAATAGGTTCCAGCAGGTAATCAGCCGTGGCCCTCCCTCCTGTGCCTGTGTGTGTGTGGAACTTTGTCTCAGCGCTGCTGCCTGCTCTTGTGCTGCATCGTCTCCTTTCAGGCTTCCCTCATTATGATGCCAGTTGATGGAAGTGATTGCGTGTCGAATGCCCAGTTCTGCAATGATTTTGTTATTGAGATCTTGGGAAATTTCGACGTTGATTGATGGTACAGTAATCATGCTTTGTATTGTTAATGAAGTTAGCTACTCCGTTTACTTAATATATATACATGTATATTTTTTTTTATCGAGTCTTTAATGGGAATTTTGCTTCTAAAGATATGAATAGTACACATGCGTGGGATGATTAATGAGAGGTCCGAGATTAGTTATGTAAATTAGTATATTAACAAAATGGAAGAACCTCAGTATATATTTAGATTTTGTTTTTCAACGCAATTGACAGACTATGACAAGGAAAACCAGTGCACTCGAGACATATCGCTACATCGAGGAACAAACCTCGAACCCTGGCACATCGCCACTTAACCACCAAGCACATCAGAAGACACACACACACTTCCCCCAACAGACTCGAGTGCGTGAGACGCAGGAACACGACCCCACCCACACGACCTTATTATAACTAAAAAGACCACATGTCTTAAAAGAGAGAGAGAGAGAGAGAGAGAGAGAGAGAGAGAGAGAGAGAGAGAGAGAGAGAGAGAGAGAGAGAGAGAGAGAGAAGCACACTCTGTGCCAAAGAAACGGTGGAACAAGACTTAAAAACTGAAGCTTTTATCACGCCACTTCTCACAAAACCTCTTTCCCTCTTCCCACACAACGCATCACGCGAGCTCACAGGAGAGAAAGCCTGTCCAGCATATACGGCATCTGTCAAGTAAACACACTATCTTCTGCATCACCTGTTCAACAGACTTCTTAGCCCCACCACCACCACCTCCTCCTCCTCCTCCCCGACATATAAAGGCTGACACAAGAAAATCCCCCTAGCAAAGCACGCACCATACCAGACGACAGACGCATGCATCATCTGTTCGATAAACATATCAACGTGCAAAACGTTTCCAGGGAGGAAAAAAAAAGAAAATATTTGTTTTAACAAACATTTTCGTACGGCCAGCAATGCCTCCAACAAACATATCAGCACAATACTTGTCAGGTGGACTTGCCAACGCATGCAACAGCTGTCCGGTAAACACAGGAACTCCCAAAGCCCCTGTCAAGCAAATTAACACAGCAACCCTCCAACATGCCCAGGATTCTTCACAGATTCTGTCTAACAAACACTGTCGTATTTTAAGATGAACGTAGTCTAACAAACGTAGTCGCTTCCAAGAAAAAAAAAAATCCCTCATAGAAAAACACGCAACACTTCGCCAATAAACACAATCAACACCTGTCCAAAAATCAACACACACAGCACCTGTTTAACAAACACAATCAATGCCACAGCACGTGGCCAGCCCCCCCTAAGAGCGTCCTGGACACTCGGGTTGAGCATGGGCGAGGTCGTCCGTCAGGTCTCCAGCAGGGCATTCCGGAGAAGGCACCGTGTTTCGCGTATTACTTGCTGATAGCCTTTGGCCCCCACGCCCACTCCGTCCCTCCCCTCCACCCCTGTGTCAGGTGGGTGCTCCGTGCTGTAAGTCCCAGCCCCTGGGACTTGGGTGCCAGGCCCGGCGAGAGTAACGTTGGGATTTTGGGCGTGCTTATTTTTTGGCCGGAGGCGAAGTTCAAGGGCTCGCGGTGCCAGGGGTGAAAGGCAGCAGGGGCGGTGGTGGTGGTGGCATAGTGGTGTCTATAAGGATTCGATAAGGTGTTCTGTTTGGATTGGTTTGGTAAAGCCATGAACTGAGGATAGGATTTGGTGGTGGGGGTTTGAATATTGAGAAGTGGCCCCTGGCAGGACCCGAAATTGATGGGAACGAGAGTTTGCGTTTTTTGATGACTGGTTTGGATTTAAGACTTTGTTTTGATGACTGGTTTTGGATTAAGACTTTGTTTTGATGACTGGTTTTGGATTAAGACTTTGTTTTGATGACTGGTTTTGGTTTAAGACCTTGTTTTAATGGTTTGGAGGTTGAGACTTTGTTTTAAATTTTGTTCTGTGTGCTGAATTTTTTTTCTACCGAACATTTACGATGGTTAGGGGCGTCGCCTTGAGTTCTATTGTCTCCTTTTTTTTCCGAGGAGTGTTGAGCTGATATCGTAGGACAGCGTTTAAAAGAAATCGTTGGCTTGACAGAGGCTGTGAACGTAGGAATGGCAGCTTGGGCAGCAAAACCTCGTTTCGAGAACTTGGCCTCAGAGGTTAATGCTTCTTGAAGAACTGGTTTAGAGGTAAGGATCGCGTGTTGACAGAGTGTCTGGGTTGGTAGGGATAGTTTTGAGGTGTTTCCCGAAGTGCTTCAGTAGATAAGTTTTCAGAAATAGTTTGAAGTGTGTTTAAGAGACAGACGTGGTTTTACGAGGAGCTGAGGTTGTGAGATAGCGAATGAAATACTGGGCGACCGATGGTTTTGTCTTTTTTTAATGTCTGATTGGACGATGTGGCCGGACGCCCCTCCCAGGGTTGGTTCGAAACAGACATATAGTGTATAAACAAGATGTGCCTTTCTCTGTCGAGCAGTGCAATTGAAACCTATTCGTTTGAGGAGTTTATTGTGATCAGGAACACCCTGAAACGTTTTTGGCGGTACTTTCTTAATAGTTAAGTGACGGATGGAAGGGTTTGCTTGGTCTTAGTGTTTGGATGGTAGGGACTAAAATGAAGATGATTCGATAAAGTTACCTTTGGCTGAACGATGGTCAGGAGGTCGGGACGTTAAACCAATGTGTTTATATGTGCTATACCAGCAGAGTAAGGATTATCTGGTGCTTTTAGACAATTTCCTGCCTGTCTGTAGGTTCGCGGTGATATCCGTCACCTGTTTGGATCCGGTCATTGTCTTTTGTTACAGTCGTCTGCATCTAGGTGTGGCAAAGTTGAGAATTATGTATATGTATCCAAACTTCCATGAACTGCGAGTTGAACTTCTTTTTTTTTTCTTTATCTCATACAATCCCCAGCTCGACAGGTCTTTTATTCTCTCTCGTTTATATATAATCTTTATGGCCTGATTTCGTACCCTGTTGAACATCATACTTTCTCCTGCAAGATCAGTTTTTAAGTGGTGTTCGTACTGTACGGATGTGTGTTTTTACATGGTCGTGGATGGATTATGATGTTCAGCATGGCTCTACGGAATCACTGGTTTTAAACATTGATTTATTGAGTGATGATTTCCTGAGTTCACGGAGATCATCCAGGTTTTATATACAGTTATTTTAATGATGATGGAGGAAAAGAATAAGCATCAACCCATCACTATCGTCTATAAAGAAGCCGGAATCTCCGTCTATTGCTTTTATATTTGTCGATCATCCTTTTGTTTTTCCAGTGCAAGTCTCATGCTTGTGTTTCCTGCCATCACTTCCCTCACAGTCCTAATCATGAAGGACATGATTAAACAACCAGAGGGACACACACAGCACCCCTAGCCTCGCCCTAACCTAAGCCCTAAAGCAATTACTCACCCCCTCCAGTTATCGTGAGACACGTCCCTACTCTCAGGTTGGAAGACCCACGCTTCCATTCGGGAGTTTTCCCCCAATCTCCTCACAACATCATACAGCTTCAGTACGTATTCCAGTCTGCTCCTATTAGTGCTACCGTGTATACATCCTGAAGGCGTTCGTCCCACGTATAAACTTTTTTTTCTCTGTAATTTTCTTCACACTTCTTTTCCTGTAATTTTCTTCACAACCAGTGTGTACATAGCTTCCTCACACCTAAGTTCCTCTGCTGGTCCTCCTTGTTCACCTCTCACTTGAGTACTGGTAATCGTTCTGGTTCACCGTCTGCAGCGAGCCTCTCCTGTAAAGTCGTGGATCACCCCGGGAGCACTTGGAATTGAGGCCTCACATTGCCCTAGTGAGGGAGGGGACATGGGTGGCGTTGCGAACGTGGCTTAGGCTTTGCAAGCAGTGTCTCTCCGGCAGTGCAGGAGGGTTTTCTAGAGTGCTAGTAGAAGGCCAAGTGCAGAGTCAAGAAACAGTACAGTATGATCTAGCCTCGTCCTCCTCAAAAATGTCCTGACACTGATGAATTGGGTGAGGTTTAAAAGCAACGTCTCAAAGAAGTCTTTGTGCAGGAATGATTGCTCCAGCTCTTTATGTATGCGGGTTAAACCTCTCTTTTCCTCAGTACAGTGGGATGGGGGAGGGAAAGGAGAGAAGAGATGGGGTACTCGCGCGGTACAGCAGGGGTTAGGATTGAAGATGGAGAGGGAGATGATGGATGAAATCATGAGAAAGAGGTCCGTAAGACGAAAGCCTGTTGGACGGTAAGGCCTTGTAGAGAGTATGGCTTTGTGAGGGGTCTGGTGAAGATCGTGTGTACAGTATGGTTGGAGGCGTGAGGAGGAAAGAGGGAGAGCGTCCAAAATGATGGAGAGATTCAGTGAGCGAGGTGTGGGAGGAGAAGAGTGCAGCAGGTGACGGTGCCAGGGAAGCAGCTTTTGATCGTGTGGCATTATTGGAGGTATTGTGGGTGAGTGTGGTAGTGTGGGGGAGTTTCGTGGGTGGGAGTGTTTGTTTTTCGGGAGTTTTGTAGAGGTGTTCACCCTACTGGACGTCTGAACTTAATTTGATGTGTGAATAAGTGCAAAACGCCTATGCAGTATGGAGAACTGTTCACCTAAATGCACTGGACACAACACAAAGATTCTGTGAATGAGGATAATGCAGTTTACCTTATATGTATATATATATATATATATATATATATATATATATATATATATATATATATATATATATATATATATATATATATATAATCACTTAGGATTAATACAGCCTGATATGGCTACATATTAGTGAACTATATGCAGTATTAAAGACAGTTAGTCACTTCATTACTCATTCTCTCTCTCTCTCTCTCTCTCTCTCTCTCTCTCTCTCTCTCTCTCTCTCTCTCTCTCTCTCTCTCTCTCTCTCTCTCTCTCAGCACACCAGTCTGCAGGGACTCATATATTTCCTCCCCGTCCAAGGTTGTCACTCATCATAAAGTGCAAGTCTTGACAACTTCATGCACGTTACGGTTTGCGGACCCAGCCCCTTTGTGTTGCGTCTGTCTGGTGCTCTCTCTCTCTCTCTCTCTCTCTCTCTCTCTCTCTCTCTCTCTCTCTCTCTCTCTCTCTCTCTCTCTCTCTCTCTCTCTCTCATTATTTCCATCCCTATCTCTCCTGACGCGCCCTCCTCCTCCTCCTCTGCCTGCCCTACACACCTCCGTCCCCCTGACAAATCCCTTATGCAACCCTGACATGGCCAGTGTTCTACAGACGGCGATGGAATGCCTCTCCCGGGACAGCACATTTGGCACAGACTGTATATTTATCATCGGGGTTGACAGCCGGGGCCTTCACTAAATTCGCGAGTCTGTTGCCGCGGGTTCTTCGCATCAACCTTCCTCCTCCTCCTCCTCCTCCTCCTCCTACACCGCTCGACCGACGGATGGTCCATCAGCTCGGGTCCTCTTGACGCGCACGTCAGCCTTACGGCACACAAGATAAAGTATGTTCGTGATAGATGTTGCTACTACACCGGCGCGCAAACGTTGGCCGACGTCTACACTGACCTCGGACAGGCAGTGTAGCCGCTGCTGATGCTGAGGGCTGTTATTTTACCACTGCTACGATTTACACTACTGTAATTGACCGTACAAAATATTGCTGCTGCTATTACTACTACTACTGTTTCTAGAAGAGAATAGTTACTAGGTGTACGTCACTAAACCTTTTTTTGTTATAAAACAGATGCGTCAGTAACCGTGAGTGACTATGATGAATATATATATATATATATATATATATATATATATATATATATATATATATATATATATATATATAAATCGGATTGAAATTCCTTTCTTTTCGAAAATATATACAGATTTCTTTAGCTCTTCATATCGAAATCAGTAGAATCACACACACACGCACACACACACACACACACACACACACACACACACACACACACACACACACACAAATAAATGAATGCAAGCAAGGAAAGAAAATGAATAAGGAACTATCGTACGCCATGGAGTATCATCGTGCATACACTACAGTGAGGGAAAGAGAGCTTTGCTGACTCGCATGTCGCATCTCGTTTTTTAAGGACACCCACTCGGAAACCAAATTACCAGAATGTCAGTTTAAAACTCCTGCTGGCGAGATCCACAGTTTCTTGCAGTTTCTTTTCCTCCCACAGCGCTTTGGCTTCTGTTGGTTAATTATCCGTAAATTTCTAAATTTCATTATTCATGAGTTCTGGTGGGAAAGGATAAAAACTCTCTCCTCGCAGAATTGAATAAGACTGCTTCGCATGCGCTTGGAGCGCCCCGTGTTGAAGCGTCTCGAGATGAAAATTGCATTTCTTCCTACGTGGGGGGAACGGTGCATATTAAATCAGTAATTTAGCAGTCCTGAGAGAAAACGTAGCGCGCAATCATCAGTGCCGTCAGGGGAAACCTCAGCTTCGTCTTGTTGAGCGGGAAGCCGTTGTGTCCGTATGAATTGGGGAAGCGGTGAAGCGAAGGAGTTTCTTGCTGAGACGGGGCACATGAAGATTCTCTCTCTCTCTCTCTCTCTCTCTCTCTCTCTCTCTCTCTCTCTCTCTCTCTCTCTCTCTCTCTCTCTCTCTCTCTCTCTCTCTCCTTGTGTGCCGGTGTCTTCCCCATAACAAGGCATCCGTCCCGAAGACAGGGGCACCCCGAGGAGCGGTGACTCTTCGTCCTCACACACCCATCAAGAGTCGGTGATCCCCATCCCATATGACAGAGGCCGCCGGTCACCCCCCATCCCTCTTGACACACACCAGTTGTCGTCCCCATCTCTCGTGGCACACGCCACCTGTCGTACCTATACCTCATGACACACATCACTCGCCATCTGCCACCCTGGCGACCACTACCGGCCCCACTATGACGCTTGGACGAAAAAAAAAAAAAAAGCCGCTGCCCCTCTCCCATGCCTGGGCCCCGCGCGCCGCCTACGCCCCTACCCAGACCACCGTTCCGGCTGATCTCCTCTTCAACCTCTGCCTTATGCCAAAGCCCAAGGCTCAGTCACACGGCAGTTGTTCTTGCGAGATTCTTGTTCGATAAAAGAAAAACCCGAAAAACGGATGAGGTTGTGTGAGATTCCGTCGCTTTTGTCTAAACCAGACGTCACACAAACCTTCACCTCTTGGCCAAGATACTATAGAACCATAACACATTAAAGGTATGCCATAGTTAATCCCTTTACCATACAACAGTTTCCAGGTATCGGCCAGCATCGGATATCGGCCGCTAGAGACACACAAGGGACGGACTTGTGTCAGTATTTTGAGGACGTTACAGCATGATGCGCCTTGCAGGATCATAGAGAAGAAGAAGGCATGCGAGGTGAGTTAGACTGCCCGAGCTAACATATAGCCTTATGACGGCATCCCAGAGGGATGATGGGAAGAATGCCTTCGTCAGGAGAGACCAGAGTGGCGAGAAGGAGGTGTAGGCAACAGGGTTCAGACGAATTGTCAGTGTTTATCGACGTGTTCGGGCCTCTTGCCGAAAACCCGGGAGGTTGAGCCAAATATTTTCAGGCTTGGAGGTCTGTTTAGCCAGATTACATTGTGAGTTTAGTGGATCATACTTAGACTTTATTGAATGGTTATATTGGGTCACATGTTAGTTAGGGGGAGGGGCTGTCATGAGACTGGTAAAGTTTGGGTAAACAAGGATGTGTGCTGGGGTATGTTAGGTGCCACGATGGCTGGCAGGTCTATTGATCGTATGCTGCGCTGTGCTTGCCCACCTGCCCGTCAAGGCGTCATGTAAAGTTTTTTTTTTTTCATGTTGGTATAGTATGCGAGTCGTTGGTGTGATGGTGTATGGTAACTGGTGTGGTGGGACGTTGGTTGGGGGTTATTTATGGAAAGTGGGCTGTGCGAACACAAAGGGTTGTGCTGCTGATGTATGCTGAAGCATATTGTGAGAGGCGCGCTGAGGGTTATGCTGGCGGTGCGTGCTGATGAGCGTCCATGGGTATGTTTTGCGGCATATACTAATGTAGTTTGCTGGGTGGTGGAACACGGAAGCGTCATCATGCTGAAGTGTGTTTGAGCGTATTCCAAATTAGTATGTGCGGGGGGGCTAAGCCACGGAGTATGGATGTGTGACATGCAAGGGTGGTATGCTCGGGCCAGGGGAGGCTAAGGAGGTTAAGTCCTTCGTATAACATTAATCTGACTCCCTCACTACCCCATCTTGAGGCTCGCTGGTCGTTAGTGATGGTATTTCAACGCCGTGTGTAAAAGTCGCTGAGGCATGCTTCCGTTATCCCTCAGTCCCTCGCTCAGGACTTATTATTCTGATGTGGTACACCCCTCCTTTCTCTCCCCTCACGCCATTCTCCTGTGGTACTCCCTTCCCTCCCTTCTAATCATCAGAAATACCTCTCACTCCCTGAAGACTAGTCAGTCATCGGAGGTACCTCCCTTGCTCCCTCCTTACCAGTCAGTCATTAGAGGTACCTCCCTCACTCCTTGAAAGCCAGTCAGTCATTAGAGGTACCTCCCTTACTCCCTCCAGACCAGTCATTTATCAGTGGTACCTCCCTCACTCCCTCCAAACCAATCTCCTGTGATTCCCTCTACCAGACCAGTCGTCAGTGGTACCTCCCTCACTACTCCCTCCAGACCAGTCGTCAGTTGTACCTCCCTCACTCCCTCCAGACCAGTCTCCTGTGGTGCCCTTCCCCTCCCACCACCAGACCAGTCATCTGTGGTGCCCCTCCCTGCAGCCGGCCGAGTATAATGTTCACCACCATCGCCTCATGCTCACCTGGCCGTCCCGTCCCGCCCACCTCTTGTAACTCGCCCATGGATGGCATCCCCACCCAATCCCACCTTCTCCACCCACCACGCTACTCGCATCCACTCCCATCCACTCTCCCTCCGCCACTCCAATACCCCTCTCACTCACAGCCCACACACGTATTGTTTTTTTTTTTTTTTCGCAAATATACTCAACTTCCCTGCTTCAGGATCCTACTGTGGGCGAATATGTAGGAAAAAACACTCATTTTCTCTCATAGATCATTTTACATATTTACAGGGGTAGAACCGTATAGTTATGCACACTTGCTCTTCCCTGCTTAAAGCCTCATAACCTCCTCCCCCCCTCCCGAAGAGTAAGAAAATCGTATCTCGACAGAACACACACACACACACACACACACACACACACACACACACACACACACACACACACAGACATGCCAAATATTTTTCACGCAAGTTTTTAAGTAAACGTGAGAGGCCATAGTCTATGGCCTCTCTGCTTTCTCTAGGCTTACAGGAATGATATTTTTGACCGAAATAACAACCCAGATAAGATGATGCATAGGAATATATATATATATATATATATATATATATATATATATATATATATATATATATATATAAATATATATATATATATATATATATATATATATATATATATATATATATTTATATATATATATTTATATATATATATATATATATATATATATATATATATATATATATATATATATATATATATATATATATATATATATATATTTTTATATATATATATATATATATATATATATATATATATATATATATATATATATATATATATATATATATATATATATATATATATACGCACACATACACACAGGGGGAGGAGTAGGACGGTCGAAACGAGTAAAATGGTTGTGGGTTTGGCTGCGGCGTGGGGAGGGGACTTCGGCGAAACTTGGCGAAGCGAACGGGGAAGTTGCGAAGAGCTGTGGAAACCCGAAGCAATCATGTCTTTGACTGGCAGCTTGACGGGGAGTTGTTGAAAGGCCAATTATATGTTTAAAAGTCGTCCTAGGGGAAACCAAGTACTCATCTGCAGTCTCGGGGGTGGAGAGAGAGAGAGAGAGAGAGAGAGAGAGAGAGAGAGAGAGAGAGAGAGAGAGAGAGAGAGAGAGAGAGAGAGAGAGAGCAGGTTGGATAATGAGGTTTTAAGACAGAAGAGAGGAAGGCGGGTGATGAGTTTGACACGTGATGAGGTAGATGGGTTGTAAGTCACGGGTGATGATGAGGTAGATAGGCAATGAAAACCAGGTTGTTTAAAGAAAGAAAGAAAAGAAAAAAAAAAGAAATAGGCTGAGGTCCAGGTTGGAGGTGGGAAAGGGAGGGGATGGGTGTGGGGTGGAGTAGGTGATGAAGGAGGTGATGAGGTAGACAGATGATGAGGCAGACAGGTGACGAAGGAGAAGGTGATGGAGACAGGCTAAAAGATGGATGATGATATAGACGGGGAATCACATAGGAAAAAAAAAAAAGAGGTGATTACGCGGACGGTGATAAGGGTAGTGATCAGGTAGATGGATGTTGAGGTAGACAGGAGGTGAGGGGAAGGCAGAGGCTGAGGTAGATGAGCGATGATTTATACATGGGTGAGGAAGACGGAAGGTGGGTGAGATGAGTGGCGTGATGGGTACATGGAGAGAGATACAAGAGGTAATGAGTGAGACGGAGAATGATCACGTCCTATATGGGGGTTTAAGTCACAGGAGGATGAGTGCGTTAGAAAGGGGGATGAGTACAGGGGTGGATGAGTGAGGGAATTAGACAGGGATGAGTCCTTTGAATGGGCGATGAGGCAGACAAAAGACGTGACTGTATCAGTACAGAACAACCGAAACTAACACAGTGTTGAATTATTGATTACACTTGCATCTGTCTTCATTACAGACAGGTGTCTTGGTATGATTTTACGCCTCACTAGTCGAGTCGTGATTGTAATTTGGCTTTCTAAGAATCCTCATATGAGTATGAAAAAAAAAAAGGGAGATGGGGAGACCTGTGTTGTGTGTGATTACTACTTGTTTGTTAACGGGAGAGAGTTTTACACACGTGTCTTTACGTCGCTTACCTTGTGTGTGTGTGTGTGTGTGTGTCTCAGGGCCATGTTTGCTGAAGTTTCCTTCGGCTCCTTCCTCTCAGCGTCAGCATACAACTACGCATTACAGTACCCGAAATCGATTACCCTTGGCTCAGGGAGCTGCGCTCCATTATTGTACATCACTTGAAACATTGACACCCAGCTCTTTGACTGCATCGTAGTGCCTTGACTGACATTCTGATGTACAGATAAGGGTATACGTATATGCAAAAAAACAAAAAAAAAAAACAGAAAAAACAGGAAAATCATTTTCCCGTTTTTTTTTGCATATACTAGATCACGCGCACCACTGTGACCTCATGATATATATATATATATATATATATATATATATATATATATATATATATATATATATATATATATATATATATATATTTCTTTCTTTCTTTCAAACTATTCGCCATTTCCCGCATTAGCGAGGTAGCGTTAAGAACAGAGGACTGAGCCTTTGAGGGACTACCCTCACCTGGCCCAATTCTCTGTTCCTTCTTTTGGAAAATTAAAAAAAAAAACGAGAGGGGAGGATTTCCAGCCCCCCGCTCCCTCCCCTTTTAGTCGCCTTCTACGACACGCAGGGAATACGTGGGAAGTATTCTTGCTCCCCTATCCCCAGGGATAATATATATATATATATATATATATATATATATACACACACGTTTGTGTCTTGAGTGGGGAGGAGGACGAGAACAAATGGGCGGAGAATTGCACGTGCAGGCCTTAAGAGCCAAGGTTTTTACAGCACAGCACTACAATTGCATGTCCGTACATACCTAGTATCGTTAGGTAAGGTGATATGAAATAGAATTACCCGAGGAAAAGAAATGATAAAAAAAAAGAGAAAAGAAGGGTAGTGAGCAGCATGATAATCAGAGGGGGGAAGGGGAAGAAGAAAAATGATAAAAAAAAAGAGAAAAGAAGGGTAGTGAGCAGCATGACATCAGGAGGGGGGAAGGGGAAGAAGAAAGAAGGAAAAAAAGGACCCGATACGAAAGATAGTAAAATGATTGGAATTATGTCGTAAGATAAACGTGAGGAGGAACCAATCGGGGGGGGCGCGGGGCCCTCGTTGCTCACTCAGGTCATTGGCCACCACGAATTTTTCACAACCCATCGTTCGATAGCCGTAACGTTTTCATCCACTGAAAGAGGGGTGGAGGAAGGTGGGGATCCTCCTCCTCCTCCTCCTCCTCCTCCTCCTCCTCCCTTTCCCTCTTTTGAAGCGCGTTCGACGTGGCGAGTGTAACGGGGGGTGGGGTGGTGGGTGGTGGGGAGGATAAGTGGATAGAAAAAAGGGGGGAAGTTTTAAAGAGAAAATATGACGTGGACAAAAGGATACAGAAGAAAAAAACAAAAAAAAGAAAAAGAAATGATGATAATTGCGTGTTCCATTACGGCAAAGAAGCGATCGTTTTCTCGTGAGCTGTATGTATAGATATTTCCTTTATTTTTTTTCTTTCTTTCTTTTGCCGTTTCAAAAGACATCGTTCGCCTCCCTCCCTCTCCTGTCGGGCAAAACTAACAAGCAGCCCCGACGGCCCGCTAATACTTCTACTGTTAATTGCTATGTTTCTCTGTATTTCGCTTCGCCTTCGGTAGGACCACCTCAACGACCGGTTTTTTTTTTTTCTACATTTTTTCTTTTATTTTTTTTAGTTTAAATCTCCACTATCACTCATAGATCGCATCCGTTAGTTCATAGATTTTTACAATATATTTATGCCTATTTCCCTTTAAGAAGTATTCTTTTCTTTTTTTTTTTCTAAGCGATCCGTGGGCTAAAGTTGATAACATCTCACTCCGGGCCGAAATCACAGATATGAACCAAGATTTATGAAACATATATTACCCGTTTCTGTGCATAATTTTCCCCCGGCTCGAAATTGGCTCGTTGGAAAAGTATTTGATGATTTACCGCTGGAATGAGTGTGGCCCTGCCCCAGCTATGGGGAGAGGTAAGAGCTGTGTTTTTCGTGGTCAGGCCGATGTACGAGGCGAGGCTTGTGTGTGTTTTGTTCACTAACCTGCAGGGGGGGAGGAGGAAGGAGGAGGAGGGTGAGGGAGGGAGGGAGGCGTTCGCAGCGACGATCCGGCATGAGAGACTGACTGGAGTCTTTCTTTTAGGAACGGAATCCCGGATGTCATCATTGTACTTAAGATAGTAATGTTCTGACGTTGTGAATCGATATATTTTTATATCTTTTTATATATGACCTGTTATATACGATATTGGATCGTCCACACAGAGAGAACGCTTAAATTCTGGTTGTCGGCATTTCGTTTTTAATTATTATTATTATTATTATGTTTATTATTTTTATTTTGCTTTGTCGCTGTCTCCCGCGTTTGCGATGTAGCGCAAGGAAACAGACGAAAGAAATGGCCCAACCCACCCCCATACACATGTATATACATACATAATTATTATTATTATTATTATTATTATTATTATTATTATTATTATTATTATTATTATTATTATTCGTAGTAGTAGTAGTAGCAGTAGTAGTAATGGTAGTCGTAGTATTAGTAGTAGTAGCAGCAGAAGTAGTAGTGTAAGTAGTATTAGTGATGACCATTCTAAGTGGTCTTTAATGAACTAGGTGACATTTTTCTCTCAAGAAACCTAAGTTCTGTCTGGACTGTACCTTAAGCAAAGAGGGCAGCCTCGTTGCCTGCATCATCTCCTGCAACATGTGCTTGCATTACGTAATTCTCCCTCGTTTTCCCCCCCCCCTGAACACTTCTATCAGGACCCCATAATCGTCCTCTTTTAACCCAAACATTTCTCCTCTCATCCCTCCGTAAAGAACAGGGTATCTACCTTTGTTCTTTAAAGAATACTAGCGTCTGTTCGCCTTCGACTCCTAACTTTACTGACGTCATCCTCTGAGGGTTGTGTAGCTATAGATTGATCCCCCTCACACAGAGAATGAGTTAGACGACCTCGTCGTCTCGGGACTCGGTGAGTCGCTACGGCGGCGGCCAGGATCTCGTCAAAAGTACTTCAGCTGGTTCTCTTATCGGCTCGCTTACTTACCTACTTACTTACTTACTTACTTACTTACTTACTTACTTACTTACTTACTTACTTACTTACTTACTTACTTGCTTGCCTTCACTCTTATCTCTAGCCATATAGTTATTACGACTGATTCATTTCTTTGTTATGCTGTATGTAAATAAGACTTTATCTGCTTATTTTTTCTTTTGGTTGCGGATTGATTGATTACCTTCAAGGGGGAGTGAACTTAGGTTATAATAAGTGGTCAGAATAATTCAGACCAGTCTTTGTTTTTCTTTTAATTTTTTTTTTTTTTTGAAAGCATTATCGTTGAAGCTTTTAATGGCGTTATCCTTGAAGAAACTTGAGTAATCTCTGTAAATCGTGTTTAATCTTTTTTTCCCCCTTTTTTTTGTTCGACAGTTAAGCAGATACGCATATACGCTGACGACACCAGTCTGCTTGATCCTCTCCCGCCCGACATGCATCTCAACACAACTTCCTCCGTACACTCGGGCACAGGACACTGGGGAAAACGGAACCTAGTTATGTGTAAAGCCTCCAAAACATAGTTTCTGTCCGTTTCTCTCTTTAGGACTAGACCCCTCCCCCTTCCCACACAGACACAGACACACACACACACACACACACACACACACACACACACACACACACACACACACACACACACACACACACACTTTTCCCGTAACTTTTGATGGATTGGTAATTCCACAACTGAACACAGTGGTGTCATGGTATCATTGTATGGTCTGGCTTGTCTTGGAATCTTCACACCACTGCCCCAGCCAGGTAGGTCTGCCTGTGGGCAACTGGGAGTCCTGTTTAGACGCCGGGATTTCTTTTTCTTCCTTTTTTTTTTCCTCATTAGTCGTTCGGTGTACATACACAAAGGATTGATCGATCCATTTGTAAAGTATGGCACCTACGTCTGTGAATGTATATGCGTGTAAGTACGCGTTAGGTGGAGTAGAGGAGGGTTAAGGGGTGGTCGAGGATATAGCTCGTACACACATATCATAACTCATGAGTTTATGTTGGACACTTATCGGTATCAGTGCAGTGGAAACCACCTGTTGAAAGAGATGAAAAAATTGCAGCGCTGCTAGGTTGGGTTAACCCCCTCGCCGCCCCCCCCTTCTCTTTTCCTCTCTCTCTCTCTCTCTCTCTCTCTCTCTCTCTCTCTCTCTCTCTCTCTCTCTCTCTCTCTCTCTCTCTCTCTCTCTCTCGTCTGTTCTCCCTTCAGGCTACCTGACTGTGACTACCTTAGGTATTCATAGCGGCTCCTCGCTGTACGCTTCCCTCTCTAGACCACTCATGCAAATTATCCTTTTATGCTACCAAAGCACCGAGCCCTCGCCGTCCGTCCCCCTAAATCGGCAGCAAGGCAAGGCCCGCCCCTCTCACACCGGCCCGACTGGTTGACACGAACCCCAGGAGACCCCTAGGAGAGATCAGGAGTCAAACTGGGTCTTGGGTACAGCCGTAATGCCCCCATTCCCACTACACCCGGCACTATCATGGGGTGGTGTGTCGTGTGTACCTGGGTGTAAATGTGTTGTTGCATATCTCTGCTAAAGTGTGTGTGTATGTATGTATGTATGTATGTATGTATGCATGCATGTGTGTGTGTGTGTGTGTGTGTGTGTGTGTGTGTGTGTGTGTTGCGGGGAAGGTGGCAGGCTAAATGTCTGAGTAGAGGAATCCGTGTAGGCATATATTGTTGGCCACGTGCACGACTGTGTTTGTTTTTTCATGTCTTTGAGGGTATTGACGTCCTCATGTAGATCTGCGTTCCCTGGGAGGCGGAGACATGGCGTACGTTTATGATCCGTGCTATTCAGTCAGCATTCGAATCTCAGCTGATCCATGGAGGTGGCACGAGATGTCATGTGCTGTTTGCCGTCTAGCAGATAGTCTCTTTAGACCATCGGGTATTCTGTTATCTGTCCTTCCCAGGTATTGCCCTCCAGCAGAATGCCTCGTCATAGGCCATCAGACCTTCTGTTACCGGTCTTTCCCCATGTCCTACTCTGCAGATGATAACCTCGTCTTAGACCATCATCAGGTCTTGTGTTATGTCCTTCCCGTGTACGGTCACGGACGGTAGCCACGTCTTGGTTGCGGTGCCTGTGACCACACCAGCGTTTCCCAGAGGCAAAAAGACTCGTGTGATATAAGTGTTTTGAAGGCGAGCAAAAGAACAAAGGTAGAGATGTCAAGAGAATAGATCTACCCAGACCATTTCCTCCCATCCCATCCCATTCCTCTCCTCTTCGTTGGCAGGAGAGGGCGGGGCGCGCATTGGGACGTAGTAGATAAATTTTAGGCCGTTTATAAATCTGTCATATGTGTTGGTTTTTTTTTACCATCTGTAAGCATATTTACAAACTGCAAACAGACGGTCTATAAACGTGATTGCATGCTGTAAACATATTTACAAGTTATAAACCAATTTACGAGCTGTAAGCCTAAATACAATTTGCAGACACATTTACACACTCGGAAATACACTTCATGAAGATGATACCTTTGTGTATACGTACATACGTCGATGTATACACGCATACAAGTGTACATGCAGACATACATGCCTACACTTATACATACAGAGCTCTGTAAACTTCGTGAGAAGTGCAACATATCCTGTTCGTTATTAATTTTAAATAAATGTTTTTCAGTTTTCCCGGTTACGGTTGAGCGTTAAGCCAAAATCTGGCGGCATTAAGATCATGATTGATCATGTAAATTACGCCAGCTTCATGACTCTGATCGTTTATATATATATATATATATATATATATATATATATATATATATATATATATATATATATATATATATATATATATTCTTTCCATGAGCAGTACCCATTTATCATGACATGACAGGAAATGTTTATTTTTTTTTTTTAAGCAAAAACCCGGTTTTTCAAGGATTAACATCATTACTAACTTTCCTGGAAAAGGCTTCGTTGTCACGGACTAGTGGCGGCTTTGTCGTGGTGTTTGGTGAGGCGGTGGTGGGGCAAGGGAGGGAGGAGCGTCGTACTGGGGGAGACTGGAAACCTGGTGCTGGGGTAGGGAGGAGCGTGGTGCTTGGGGAAGGAAGACGGATCATCCCAGGTTTTATCATCACGCGCGGGGGGACAGTATCCTGGGCGATGGTTATCCCTGTAACCTTGCCGGGGGACACCGGCACAAATCAACCTGTTGACTCGAGACACATTCGTCTTGTAACCGGTTCATCCGAGTGGCCGAATGAGCGTACATGGGAAGGATGAATAGCAGACGATCTGATGGTGTGTGAGGAGACTGTCTACCGGAGGAGGGTAAAAAAAAAGGATCGTGCATTCCTGATCTTTCATGTTGTGAGAGACGGGGGTTGTAAAGGCGAGTGTGGCTCCTATGCTCCCCCCAGTGGCGAACACGTCTGCTGTATCGAAGGCGTGTTCTCTCCTTGGGCGGGGTGATGACGACTTCATGGTGGGGGACATCAGTATTATACCACTGTTCACCCCTGACTGAAGGATCGACTCTTGGCTCCGATGTCCAGACATCGCCAGTTACGATGTTCGCCTCTGAGGCGTGAGGTGGGTGTCGTTCAGGCCGACCTACTTACGGTGGGATGCTGAAGCGCTCGTCATGATGCATTTACGTATGACATTACCCGACCATACATCAAGCAGCGGCTGAGAACTGGAAATGGATGTGTGTGGACACGGAACCTTGACACGTCCAAGTGGACGCCCGAAGGGACTGGATTAGTTCCATCCCCACCTCCGCAAACGCGAACTGGAAAATGATCTCCAGCACGTTTGGTCTCCTGGGCCGGAAAAGTAAAGTAGAAGACCCCTGTCCGTGGTCTCTTTGGGGGTGGGGTCCGTTCTCTGCCGTCCCAGCCAACCATCGTCGCAAGGGGGGGGGGGGGGGAATAATTTGAACATTACAGACTAATTACATGTGCGGGCTCCATCCATCAGCCAACGTTACTCCGCTAATGATTAATTCCGGGATTTTACGCACAGCCGAGGTCACGGCGTTGACCACCGCAAACTTCATGAATATTCCCCCGTATAAAAGTCGGTGACCCGAGCATGATTATACGGTGTGTCGGAACCCCCCCCATGACCATCATCGGGCAGGGGAGGAGGAGTTTTTCATTAATTTCGGTCGTTCAGGCTTGTTAAGGGACTAAGTATGACCCACGATTTTGGGACCCCGTCGGAGGAGTTGGTGTCTTAAGGAGACACATCTTCCCTCTCCCACCTGAACCCACTTTCCTTGTAAAAGGGGGAGGGAGGGGAATGTGTGTGTTGCTTCTCAGGCGTGTACATACACAAGCACGAGCTTCGGTCCCGTTCATTGTTGCGTTTCACACGTCGAGTCAGAGCAGTGCCAGTAGAGAATTCGTAAGGTGTTTCGTCATTCGTTCACTCCCAGAATTGATGCCTATTGATTTTTTTTTTTTATTCTTCATCTTGTTGCGTATTCGCCATCGTTGTCCTGTACTGCCGCTACGTAGAGCCAAATTATCCCTCCGTTGAAATCGGAATCGTGGGGGATCGTTCACGATTACCGAGAGCAAACAGGCCCAGCATTGGTCAAGTCTTATGGTCTGCTCTGGTACGTTTTTGGGCTGGGTTATCTACACCCGCCCCCGCCCCCCTCTCCAAGCTAACACGTTTACAACGCTGAGGGCGAGAATAAATTGCCTGACCAAGATGTTACACGCTTTACTGGAGCCATGAATCACACCAGCAAGATAAATGTATGTTTTGCTTCCTTGATTGCCCGCAGAGTCCAGTAATTTTAATTATCTCTCAGGAGAGCCTTTGTGTGTGTGTATGTGTGTGTGTGTGTGTGTGTGTGTGTGTGTGTGTGTGTGTAGGTGTTTTACGTCAGTGTGATCATTAGTTCTATAAGATGATCCCAAACACGTTTCTTTGCCTGGTATTGTCATGGCAGATGAATCGGGACCATAATTCGAGCGTCATCATTTTTGCGTGATGCACGAGACAGCGACGACTTCGGCATGGGCGGGGATGTTCCCCCCGCTCCATACCTTCCGCTCTCTCGGCCTCCTCACCACAGGCCAGGGTTACCACAGGACGTGCACTTCGAACTCCCCACTCCACACATGGCACCGTCTTTGACCTATGTCCGTAGCTTACCAAAGACTCGGCGAAGTTCATTTTCCTTAAATTCATTGTACCGAGTGGAAATGTTATGAGAATCTGACCATTTTCTCTCCTTCCATTCTCGAAATCCACGGGGAAACACGAACTGGTTCCAGAGGTCACCGGGCTGAGGCGAACGTGGATGAATGCAACGCAGACCACGGCATCAGCTGGCGGACCAACGCGAGGGAAAGTGTTGGAGCCACGTACACACACACGTCACTGGCGCCCGTGTGACCTCTAGTGATTGGCTGAATCAGAATTCATCGGAATGAACCGTGATGATAACGATATAATGACTGAATCATGATCATCTGAATGAACCGTGATGATGGCGATATACATGACTGATGAAGAGCCTGGGTCAAATGATGTGCAGCTTCCATGCGGTATCGCCAAGGATGAACCGTGATCAGGTAACTTGACACATACGGAAGAGTTTGGGGGGGTCAGACAAGAGTTTCGATGCGACTCGAATCGCTGTCCATATCTGTATTCATATCCCATCATCATTTCTCAGGTTTGATGAAGGTGTGGCATATGAGCCTGACCTCGGTTAACACTGGTGGACGAAGATCATCATTGACTCCACGCACGTTATTGAATAACTGTTTACCCACAACATTTAATTCAGGAAGACACCCCGGGTTGAGTATTCAAGTCACAACCCCCCCAGCTGCCTCTGGAGTCGTCCTTAGAATAGCTTGGAGGAGGATGAGGGAGGAGGAGGAAGAGGAGGTTCCTCACTAACATCCTCCACCCCCCCACATCATCCATCCCCCTCCCGATCATGTGATGGAAGATGGCACAGAAAAGGCGCAGAAGGGGCACTGCTAAGTAATCATCCTAATTTTCTTTTCCCTTTTACAGTAGAGAGCAGCATGGGTCATTCCTGCGTCATTCTTTGTTTCAGCTCAAAATTCTTCTTCGTCTCACTCCCACAGTTGATTAAAATGAACCTGACATAATTTCTTTTTCTCTTTTTTTTTTTTGTGGTGTTAGGTCTACATGTTCAGCGTCTTTACTCACTGTGCTTGGGTATTTCTTGTCCCTCGACTATAAGGCATCTCTCTCTCTCTCTCTCTCTCTCTCTCTCTCTCTCTCTCTCTCTCTCTCTCTCTCTCTCTCTCTCTCTCTCTCTCTCTCTCTCTCTCTCTCTCTATATATATATATATATATATATATATAGCCTAATCTCCTCATCTCACTTTAAACTAAATTCTTTTAGTTTATTTCACTCACCCTCTCTTTCATCAGAACAAGAACCTCCTCGCATTATTTCGCCATCACGATTATTTGATAATCTTTGCCTCAGTTTCTCTCCAGACTCGCAGTCCAGGGCGGTGTTTCCTCACTGTGTTTCACTCATCCCAGTTTTATCTCGTGTTCCATCTATCCCAGTTCTATCTCCTTCGCCTGTCTACAGGATTTCTCTGATATTCGCCTCTCACTCACTCACTCACTCACTCACTCACTCACTCACTCACTCACTCTCTCTCTCTCTCTCTCTCTCTCTCTCTCTCTCTCTCTCTCTCTCTCTCTCTCTCTCTCTCTCTCTCCCAGGATTCCAGAATGACTTCCCTCCTCCTCTCCCCCTCCCATCCCTTCTCTCCCAGCACTAACCCCCCAGGATCGCAGCAGACCTTCCACCTCCCCAGCATCCCATCACTACACCCCTCCGCCCCCAGGATCACAGACCCCCTCCTCCCTCCCCAGCATCCCATCGCTACCCCCCTCCCATCCCCCCAGGACAGCAGACCTCCCACACCATCATCCTTGCTTATTTCCCCCCCCCCCCCCCCCATCCCCGAGAATCCCTCCTCCTCCTCACACACACACCCACCATATAGATAGATTCCTGACCCATGTGTGTGGGCCAATCACGGCTGCTCTGCCCCCTCTGCCCCGAGTTAACTGCCGCTGCGGATGGGAGGTCGGGGGGGGAGGGGGGGGTGCCCTTGATACATATGACTGCAACACTAATTGTGTTCATGTTTATGCTTCGCTACGCCTCACGCCGGGCATCGGTCCGTCTCGAGAGGGAGGTTGGGGGGAGGGGGAGGGGGTCTAGCGAGCCGACGTCGTAAGTAAGTAAAAGTTTTCTTTCCCCACACCCAAGGGGGGGGGGGGGTGCGTACTGTGGCGTGCGTGTAAACAGAGTCTGGTAAAGGGCTGGAGCGGGGTCAGGGGGGGGGGGAACTGATGCGTTTTACCCGAGTCCACTCTATAAGGGGAGAGAGAGAGAGAGAGAGAGAGAGAGAGAGAGAGAGAGAGAGAGAGAGAGAGAGAGAGAGAGAGATCTTCACCTCTACACACTAACACAGGAGTCGACGGGGTAACACTCGAGTGTATAATTATCTCCCTTTTTATACACAAATAGTAATGATACTGTGTACTCTCGCTCCCCCCACCCTCTCTCTCTCTCTCTCTCTCTCTCTCTCTCTCTCTCTCTCTCTCTCTCTCTCTCTCTCTCTCTGGCATCGTCTTCTGGCATTCGTGCAGTTAGTCAGGAACCAAGAGCAGCAGCATCGTGGGGCAAGCGCAGTAGGGGTAGATTCAGTCGTGTATGAATTAGACCAGAAGAAAGCCTGGGGGAGACGGAGGCGCTGGGGTGGGGGGGGGGGAGACGGAGGCGAGTAAGTGAAATATATACAGAAGCTTGAGAAGCTTGAGGAGGAGGAGGAGGAGGAGTAGTAGTAGTAGTAGTAGAAGAAGGTGGAGGAGGAATGACGTGCATGTGGTGGTGATGGTAGGGATCTGTAGGCGAGCTAGAGGTGTTCACACAACGCGGTACAAATGAGGTCAGAAACCACACGGTGAAGGAAGACTGGAGGGAGGCGGGCGAAGGTGATCTTCAAAATCGACTGATACAGAGAGAGAGAGAGAGAGAGAGAGAGAGAGAGAGAGAGAGAGAGAGAGAGAGAGAGAGAGAGAGAGAGAGAGATGTAGGTTGATTCACATTGATGAGAAAGATAAGGGATATCTGATTTTCACTGATGAAAGAGATAAGACATATCTTTGATTGGCACCAATGAATAATATGAGATCTTCATGGAGGGCTTGATGACAGGAGTATATCGTTTAGTGAGTCGTGTATATGGAGGGAAAGAACTGTGATTTAGGGGAATAAAGAGCTAGATTAAAAGTAATAGTCAGGCATTAGCGCGTGAGGACAGATTACTCTCACATTATGCACTAGGTAACACCAAAGGCCAGATAGCGTCGTAGACCAGGTAACGTCACAGAGCAGGTAGCGTCACATACCAGGTTGCGTCACAGAGCAGGTAACGTCATAACAGGTAACGTAACAGACGAGGTAGCGTCGCAGACCAGGTAGCGTCACAGACCAGATAGCGTGGCAGACCAGGTAGCGTCGCAGACCAGGTAGCGTCGCAGACCAGGTAGCGTCACGGACCAGGTAGCTCCCAGAGTTCAGGAAGGTGAACACAGGCCTATGGGACCCTATTATTACCAATTATGCGGCAGGTCAGAGCCGTAACTCTCACCTCTGACCCCCTTTAGCGACCCGCTAGGAATGTGAGAGAGAGAGAGAGAGAGAGAGAGAGAGAGAGAGAGAGAGAGAGAGAGAGAGAGAGAGAGAGAGAGAGAGTAGATAACACTCGATAAAGAGCGTTATATATATATATATATATATATATATATATATATATATATATATATATATATATATATATATATATATATATATATATATGATTCGTAACTTTAGTCTATAATCGACACTTTAAGTAACCTCTCATTCAGTCCCTATGCCGCTAAGTTGTTAGGTTAGGTTCGCTCTGAGTTTCATTTGTTTTTGAGCGGACGGTATTGTTTCTCAACGAAGTCTCACATAAAGAAAGTGTCCTCCTATGGCCCGTTCCCTTCAGGAAGTAGCCATTGCTACCGCTAGGCGAGGAGAACCGCCCGTGAAACTGGTAGGCTCACACGCTCGGATAACACTTGACGCGTGACAGTGGAACCTCCTCATCGCTCAAGCCGCCGTCGTCCCGTGTCGGTTATCAGCCTGTCATTTCGCGTTGTGTCAGCCACGGCGGGAGGAAGGCAAGAGATCCTTTACCTCCTGAGCTTCACGGGCGATACAGTAGCCACTCACCCATACGAGTACCTGCAGGCAGGCCCCAGTGGGCCGGCGGAGCGAGCGCGTCGACGCGTCTCGGACCACCGCTCACAAACCCCAGGACGTAAATGCGCGACTCTCCTTACGTGCGCCCTCACCGAATGAGACCTTCATCTGCGACGGAGTCAGGTGCCTTAGCTCTCAAGCTGAACCCGGTGTCCGCTATGAATAAACCACTGGGGGAAAGATGTGTTCGTTAATGGGAGGATGAAGGGTTAGAACGAATTATTCAAAGTGGAAGAAGAAAACAGGCACGAAGGGAAATGAACCGAGATTCGGTTTTTTTTTGTATGGAGAGAGAGAGAGAGAGAGAGAGAGAGAGAGAGAGAGAGAGAGAGAGAGAGAGAGAGAGAGAGAGAGAGAGAGAGAGTAGGGGGGTGGAGGGGGCGAACGGCGGCGGTGATGATGTGGGTTGAGGGTTGTTAAGTACGGCGGTGTGGTTAATTTCAGGCCGGATGAAGGAGACGAATGTTTGTATGTCGCCGGGCATTAGTGGCGCGGGGGATGAGGCCGTCTGGCCCCCAGAGAGATTGTTGGTGAGGATGTTGCAGGAGTGTTAGAGTGAAGTGTGGGGGGGGGGGTGTTAGCGATGGTGTGGGGAACGTGTTGGGGATGGTGAGACGAGAGAGAGAGAGAGAGAGAGAGAGAGAGAGAGAGAGAGAGAGAGAGAGAGAGAGAGAGAGAGAGAGATATGCTTTGGGAATGTTGTGGATGGTGCGTCGGTGCTGTGGATGATGTTATGGTCGTTGGGATGGTGTTAGGGTGTTAGAAGACTTAGCAGTGTTAGGATGGAGCCTGTGTGTGTGTGTGTGTGTGTGTGTGTGTGTGTGTGTTTGTGTGTGACACTCCACAAATCGTGGCGAGTTTGCAGCGGGCGAGTCGTCCGTCCGTGGCAGCTGCTCGGTTGAGAGGACATTTGTCGCTGGGGACCTCCTCCTTACCTCCTCATTCGTTGAGAAGATTATCTGCCGGCAGCATCGACTCTCTAGCTCCCAGGGTGTGTTGCGCCACTGCTGAAGCGCGTGCAGACGTCTTGGCCTGAAATCTCTGATCTAAGTAATTCTTGGCTCGCCTTACTTGTGGTAGGAGTGGGGGTGGGGGAGAGGGCTGCTGAACTCAGGTGGAGATGGAGAATGCTGAACGAAGCGTAAGGAAAAGAAAAGAAGAAGAAGAAGAAAAAAAAAGACAGGACGCTTATCGATGGAAGTAATAAGAAAACACTGTAATTCCTCCAATGTATCTGGCATTTAAGATAACCAGCATGACGCTGAGAGAGAGAGAGAGAGAGAGAGAGAGAGAGAGAGAGAGAGAGAGAGAGAGAGAGAGAGAGAGAGAGAGAGAGAGAGAGAGAGGGTGTGGGGGAGGCGAAGAGGATATCTGATATTGCTTGTGGCTTGGACGTAATGTTCTACAGATTGAGGAAGACTCCTCGCTTCTTCCCCACCCCCGACCCTCACTCAACCCACCCCCCCCCTTTCATCCAACTCAACTTACACCCGCTCTTTTACGGGAGGAGCGCAGCTTGCTCTTCAACCCCTCACTCCTGCTGTGATACGGGAGGCTCCTATACCAGGGGTCTGGGACAGCGTAACTGGTCCGGTCCACTCCTGAACCATATATGACCAGTAATTAATTTCAAGAGGTTCAATCCCTCTCGCAGGCAACAATTTACCGGATGCCTCATCGCCTGATGCTACACAGTTGAGCCATTTTCACTCCAGTAAATCCTGCAGCAGATTACATATAACTGAGTAATTTGTGGCCCGGTGAATTCTGATTCCTCAGAGAAACCTGCCCGGCCAGCGCTCAGGCTAGCTAAGATTTAATCGTATGGGATATACGCCGGGCTTCTAGTATACGTCCGATTTAGGGATTCGTACCTAAGGAGCATTCTTCTTCCTTGTCTCGTTTCGGGGCCTCACTTCTGCTGCTGCTTCAAATCATCCAACGATCAGTGTCGTAGCAGAATGCTCCGACTCCCTCCTTTTTTTTTTTTTTTTTTTAAATGCGAAGATATGATGATGCAGGAAATGCCAAAAATTTATTAGACACTTCACCACAAAACATTAGCGACCATTGATGAAGCCCCGCGATTGATTCGAGCCCGCGTTGGCTCGGAGTATCGGGTCGGAGGTTCATGTTGGACGGCAGTAAACCGTCAGCTCCGACCTCCGCTCCTCCCAGTATCCCACGTACACCCGGGAAGCTCTTCCCCACGGCCAGACTGTATCCCAGGGCCAAATGGGCTCTTGATATGCCAGCCAGTTCCTCTACGGATGTACATCTCTTTTATTTTGTCGGCAGGTTGTGTTTTGATTTAAGTCTGTCCTTCAGAAAAATTAGTCAGTGATCGTGCTGAAGGATTCGGTAATCGGTCTGAATGATAAGCAAGGGTCTGGTCAGGGGGGCTTCCCTGACGGGGAGTGGGTCTCGGGACGTCCTGAGTGGCGGTAATATTCGGGTAGGCCGGGTTCGACCCCTTAAGCCACCCACGACGGAATCAATCCTTGTCATCTCGATCGTTCCCAGGACCCGCTCATTACCTCTTCTGGTGCTGGCTGGAACCTCTCTCTCTCTCTCTCTCTCTCTCTCTCTCTCTCTCTCTCTCTCTCTCTCTCTCTCTCTCTCTCTCTCTCATACACCGCTTCTTGCCTCGTCCTCCAGGGATTAACATCGCTGGTGAACCTCCCGCCGGAGGAGGAGGAGGACCATGCAAGTGACGAATGGGAGTATTGATCATCGTCATCATCATCATTATCATCGTCCTCCTCCTCCTCCTCCTCCTCCTCCTCCTCCTCCTCCTCACTACCTACTTCATGTTTTTTTTTCAATTCTCGTCTTACCTGTAAGGGCTTGGAAGAGTTAGGTTATGGATGGCATTCAGTCTGGGGTGGGTTGCTTGGCTTTAATGCTCAAATGGTTAGTTACATTTCAGAACGTGCAATTTCCTTATCGCCCCAGAACAAGTGATGCTTGTACAGAAATGCGAGTTGGGATTGAGCTCATGTCAGGGCGATCGGCTAGCCTCTATCACAGAGCGGACAGGTACCATGTCCTGCCTGCCTGTAATGCCCAGTAATTTGCACAGTGGGGGGAGAGAGAGAGAGAGAGAGAGAGAGAGGGAAAAAAAACAATTTAGTGACACGACTCCTCAGCTCGGCAGTAACTTGGAATGCATTCGTATAGCTTCTTAGGAATATATGTACATCTTAGAGTTCTACGTTTATTGTTGTTCTTTTTAGCGCCTGACAAAACCTTGGGTAATTTTTTTCCCCTCTATCATTTTCTCATCCTAATTGTTAACTGGAGGTGTGAGAGGGGCTTGAGTGAGTCATGAGAGAGAGAGAGAGAGAGAGAGAGAGAGAGAGAGAGAGAGAGAGAGAGAGAGAGAGAGAGAGAGAGAGAGAGAGAGAGCTGGTGTATATATTTTTTGGGGGGAGGGGGAGGAAGAGATATGTAGGTGAGGTTTGTACATAGTGGTCGTGTGTATCAGCATGATGGACGTATCCATTCATTAGACGAATAACGATAAAAGTATTAAACAAAAAAATTCCTGCATATTCAGTTACATTCCCTCAACTACATAGTGTCAAGAAGTAATTAGGGAGCAGGGAAGAGACGTGTTGCTTCCACTAACATTATAATTTGCTTAAGACAAGTTCTGTTTCTCCTTTTTTTTTTTTATATATATAAAATATCCAGAAGCATTATCGATCTATAATTAGAGTAATTAGTAGGTTGAAACCGTACATCAAATCCTGATTTAATGTTGGGGGTCTTACGTGGAATGTTGGACCCCACAGACGTCAGGGGCAGATGACATCATACTCTTTACCTCAACATAGTACCTGAGGGGGAAAAAAGAGGAGAAAATCTCCGGGTACAACAGTGATAAACAGGAACCACGAGAGACCACACCCCCCCTTATGTCGGGGGTTGGGAAGTGATTTTCTCTGGGGTTTGGTGCTTCGGTAGGATGTGGACCATGAATACACACACAGTGCGGGTTGATCTGCGCCGCAGTCATCAGTTCCCCGTCCCCCCACCACACACACACACACACACACACACACACACACACACACACACACACACACACTTCCCTTATCCGCTACGCCCCGCGAAAAGTGGACCATTTTATCCAGAAACGTTTCGACGGTTTAATTTACACCTCGGAGTCGTTTACCATCCCCGCCCCCATCCTCCTCCCCTTTGTCAGCAAGGATACCGAGCGCGGGACTCGGGAGGGAAGCTTCCTTCAGGAGTCTTGAAGTGGGGGAGAGAGAGAGAGAGGAAGCAGGGAGGGGGGGAAGAGAAGAAATAGATATCTGCCACGGTAAAAAGCCGTGGGTGTGTGCGTACGTGCGATTAGAATCTAAGCAAGTTTGGTTAATGGATACCTGTCGTCTCTCTCGGCGGGGCGAACACACACGAGGGGGCGGTGACGCTGGGGCGAATCCCGGCCTTTCTACTTTTCCTGAGGATTACGAAATATTTATTACTTTAACGGCGGCTGGCTTGGGGAGGAGTGAGTCTCCTCTTAATGGCATCTTTGTATAGATATGTACCTCGCCTTTGTTGACTCTGTTGCGCCTGAATGTAATTTTCGCGATGCAGTCGTGGACGTTCCTTTTTAAAAACGGGACAGCTGAGCGGTTTTACCGGGTAAGTATTACCTTAGGTCAGTTGTTGATTATCGTGTTACAGCCCAAAGAGGAATGTCTTTTTTTTTCAACGTAATCTAATGTCATCTTGCGTTTATGGTGCTGGAGGCCCGCTTCGGCCCGCATCTCACGTTTACTGGGTCTCCCGAACGGTGGCTGGGAGATTGCCTGCCTCATGCTCTGGTCTTTCCTATGCGGGTTCTACGGATATCCAGCGTTTACCGAACTCGTCGATATCTTAGCCATTTTGGGTGGAGGGACTTCATAATCTAAGGCAAGGCTTGAGGCTATACCGCACGTTCGGCCTTGAAGGTCGCCTTTTTTTGAGGCCACCACCAGACTACCCCCACCTCCGGCCTCCTCGTAGACTGCCCCGTAGTTCACTGCACTCGCTCAGATTAGGCGAACTGGCTGAAAGCTTCAGGTTATAGAGGAGGTACCTGGGGATCGAGCACAGGATCCAAGGGTTATCGGAAGCCCATACAGCCTTGAGGAACTGCAGAGGCCGCTTGGCAAGGTTGAAAGTTACCAGAGCTTCATAACACTCGTTCATACCAGAAGGTGCCACAGTTTCAGCTGTTGAACAGGCAGCCTTGAAGAGCTTTTGAGTGCCAACATAAGCTATCTTGTTATTAAGGATTTTTACCTTTAATAAAAGCCATATATTTCCCTCATGCAGCGCCGAGTTAACCAGCTGATATATATATATATATATATATATATATATATATATATATATATATATATATATATATATATATATATATATATATATATGTAATGATAGGTATGGTTTTTGACCTAATCACATCAGCATACATTTTTGTGTTTTCTTGATCTTGTAGACCGTAGAAGCAAACAAAAGGAAAGAAAAAAAAACATGTGAAATGTTACACTTTTGTTACTTTACCGACAAGAGACGATCCAGAGGTACATAATTGAATTATTGATTGGTTAACTTTTTAAGTAATTAGAAAATTGTTTGTTAAGGAAATGTAAACAGCTGGGTGGGGTGGTTGACTTTACCATAACGACAGTGGTTTGCTGTAGCTTTTCAAGTGTTGTCACGTGCAGTAACGCTACTGAGACCTCGATGTTCAGTATTGTTATAATTTTCCTGCCAGAGAGAGAGAGAGAGAGAGAGAGAGAGAGAGAGAGAGAGAGAGAGAGAGAGAGAGAGAGAGAGAGAGAGAGAGAGTTAAGATAATGGGTCTGTAAACCTCGGTTGACAGGTGACCGTAACACGATCGTAAAAGTCAGCCCCCCGTCACATTTTGTGACGGTGCCTGCCACGGCCTCAGTTTGACGCGAAATCTTGATTCGAGACATCCCATGGGTGTTCGATCCCCAGAGCAGGGATGACCCACGACTGGCAGATCCCAGACTTGGGTTGACTGGAACGGGCTACAGATTTTGGACATTCTAGATGGAACTAATCCTAGAGCTGTGGCATCAGTGGGGTGTCCGAGAAACTGAACATTCCAAAGATGGGTAATAGGTGCTGGGATAAACCTTAGTGATGGGTAGCACGGGCCACGATAAATCCCAGGGATGGGTGATGATACGTGCTCTGATACATCCTAGAAATGGGTCGTCCGTTCAACTGAAAATTCCAAAGATGGGTAATTCGTGCTGGGATAAATCCTAGTGATGGGTAGCACGGGCCACGATAGATCCCAGGGATGGGTGATACGTGCACTGATACATCCTAGAAATGGGGAATCCGTTCAGCAAAGCCACGATTTGGAATGTAGGCCGCAATATGTCGCACAGTCCCAAATATTAGCTTCCAGGACTCTTGGGGGAGTTGTGATGTTGCATAGCTGTGACATCCTGGCGATGTGAACCTGAGAACTGACATCCTGGCGATGTGAACCTGAAAACTGTGACATCCTAGTGATCTGATATCCTTGCAGTGTGACAGCCATGACCTCACAGAGCTGTGATGTCATGGAATTGAGACACCATAACTCCTTGACATTTTGGAGTTGTGGTGTACTAACGTACTAGTAAAGCAGTTCCGCGTATAGCGAACTTTCTTGGTCACTCACTGCGGCCCCACCCACCACCGCTTCCCGAAAACTCAATTTTTACCACTACCACGACAACCGCTGCCACCACGCCTAATGCAGTCTGTACTGTGACGTACCGCGTCGTGGCAGGTCGTCACCGGTGAAGTAAAGTCGTCTTCAGGGTGAGCGACCGGAGGCAAACATACTGAGGCCTCCGCCTGGCTTAAAAGAGACGTTATAGCCTCATTCGTCCTCCGTGCTATATAACCTAAGGGGATCGGAGGGAAAAGGAGAAGAAAATCAAAGGTAAAACGAAATCGTGTATTTACCTGTTCTGAAGACTTCCCACCTTCCTTCATCTTCCCATCTTTCTCGCTCTCTCACAGCATCCCGCCAGCTCCTCCCACCGGGATTAAGACGCAGAAAAACCAGGGAAAATCCGAAGCCAAAAAGAGGAGGACCCATGGGCAGGTCTGGTGGGGGGCGAGCAGTATGTGCCCAGCGACCACAGAATGGTAGCTTCCCACCGCCCTGGAAACTCGCGCGGTTCCAGACCTCGCTTACGAGGTTCCAGAGGCCTGCTCGTTTTCATCCTCCCATCCATTTTCTTTCTCTTTCTTTTTATCATAGGTCTGTTCGTCGGATGTAAACCTCCTCGAGTGTGAGATTTGTGCTTGTTTTTTTTTCGTCTCAAGAATGCCTCTTCTCTCATGAGTCTTTGTCTCTTTGTTATTAATATGATTATCATCGTATTCCTCATTTTCTGAAATTCGTCGGTGTTTGTTTTCGTCGGGCGTGGGAACTGATGCGGTTCTGATTCGTCATCGGCTCTCAAGACGCAGTTGAGAAAAGTTTAGGTCATTATGGAAATTGTGATCCATACTTTATCCCGGGATGTGGTCCCATCATGGACACTTTGGAGAGTATACACACACACACACACACACACACACACACACACACAGGCAGGGAGCCAGTGAGCACGGCTACAAAGATCTGACACGGTATCGAAAGGTCCTGCAATCGACATCAGAAGATGCGCAGGTCGACAGCAAAATATCTAACGCGATACAGAAGATCTAACATGATACCAGAAGATCTAACAATACCAGAAGATCTAAATCAGTATGAACACACACACACACACACACACACACACACACACCTGGTCTGCCGTCTTCACATGTCTGGGAGGGTGTGATAAACACAGGACCAGATTATCACATACGCTTGCACACATAACATTAGCGGATCCCTTTACACCAGGTATCGGGGTCAGCGTACATGGCCTGATAACATGCATTACCAGACCCTTTAACTCAGATCCTACTCGGCAATGATGATCCTATGACACACATTATCTTATGCCTTTCCATTCTCCGGAGATTCGAATCAGCGAATGCGCTGTTACAGAACACATTATCAGGCACGTTTGGCCGGAGATGCGAATCAGGGAGTGTGTTTTTATAACACACATCATACCGTCAGGAGAAGAGAGAGAGAGTATATAGAAGACGCTAGAAGTCTCACCTCTACAGCTATTATTATAGGTTAGTGAGACGGGGTTGATTTACCTGGTGCGGAGATACGCCATCTGTGTGTGTGTGTGTGTGTGTGTGTGTGTGTGTGTGTGTGTGTGTGTGTGTGTGTGTCCCGAGGGCTGAACCACCGCAGGATGGGCGAGGAGAGTGTCAGGGGTCCCACCGGGTATAGGAACCGAAGGTACAAGGGCCATATACATAGAGTGTATGTGGTCTTGGTATTATTCTAAAAGCTCCAGGAAAGTGTTAAAAGATTTTCGGTCGGCGGATGTGGCCGGACGTTGACGGCCTTAAAAATTTTTTTCTTTCTTTTAGACCCAGGCAGTTGATGGGCCCATAGCCCAAGCAACCAACGAGCTAACCATTGGTACACCATCTGTCAGTGTTGGTTTGGTGAAGGATAAGTGAAGTTCGCCTCATGTTTCGTGTCGATACGCAGTGTTTAGCAACCCGTTGCTTCCATCTGGCGATATAGTACGTATAGACAAATGTAGAGCTATGATCAGGCCTTAGGATTTCGAAATGTTTCGAGCCTTGGGTTGGTCGTATGCGAGGCTGTCCTTGTTAATTCTCAGAAAATGAGGTAGAAGAAGAAGGAGGGAAGAAAAAAAAAAAAAAAAAAGCGCCTCCCTTGCCGCCTCCTTGTTCCTAAGGAAATTCTAATTCCATCCATTAACCTTCCGTGTTTACTGTCCTGATGACCTCAAAGACCTTATGGTTCTCCCTCTGCCCAGTGTTGTGTCAGTCCGGCAGCCCGATACACTTCCCGCGACCCTCCTCACTCTGGCAAATAGGGACTCTCCTCGCATTACCCCCTTCCCTCCAATTTCTGCTAATGGGGACTCCTTACCTCGCACGGCCCCTTCAAATTCCTGGTAATGGGAGCTTCGCACCTCACAGGACCTCCTCCAATTTGATGTTAATAAGGGCTTCTCACCTCGCGTGACCCGCGCTTCCCCTGCTACCAGAGGAACTGATTTCACCCTGCATCTGCACGTCTGCTTTTGGGGGAATTCTTGACACGCAGCACCGCCTCCTTCCTTCGTTCCAGCACCTCGACGCCTTGTTCTCTCTCTCTCTCTCTCTCTCTCTCTCTCTCTCTCTCTCTCTCTCTCTCTCTCTCTCTCTCTCTCTCTAAGTACGTTATCTATCCATTCGCATTCTCTTTCAAACTCTTTTCCTCATCACGATAGATTCGCTTCTCCCTTCCACCATTTTTGTGGTAAAATATATATATATAAAAAATCATCACCATAGAAAACTCGTCACTATGTTCTTTGGTTTCGCCGTGGTTTCTTTCGTCAGGTTCTTCGTCCACAAGGTTCGTGCTAGACCTACTCTAACCTCACTCCCTCTACAGTAGTCTTTAGGGGGATACCAGGATTTGTGACGTCTGCTGCACGCGGCAGAATAACGATCGCAGGGAATTGATGGTTGAAGAGTAACCCACCCCAGCTCGTAGTTCTGGATTCGGGGTGACTGCCTTCCTCCCCTCAGCTCCAGCGTCGCGGGCGATGCGCTGATCAAACTGTGACGTGTTCATCTGAATGCAGAAGGGGAAAGCACAATACACCGCTAAAAAAATAACACTTAAGTTTTACGTGTGCTGATGTATGTATGTGTAGTTTTCCATGGCGTGACTGGCAGATGATGATGAGGGTTATGGGAGCTCAGCGAGGGTACAAGGTGTAGTGAGGGAAGTTCCTCGCCTACGACAAATCCACTCATGAAGGACGGAGAGAAAAGGAGAAGTCCCTCCCGTGTAGCGACTTCGCTTGCGGGTAAAGCTCACGCACTTACAGAGACATCGCTCATGGCAAGACAGAAAGAGGAGGGAGTTCCCCACTAGCAAGGATTTCAGTCAAGGTCTCTCAGACGGAGCAGAAAAAAAAAGAATTTTTTTTTCCCAGGACGCCGTTGGACGATGCCATAATTTCCGTGGCTGTTAAAAAGAAAAAAAAGACAAGCAAGTCACACAACGCGCAGGCTGAGGGCAGGATGAACGAGACCCTCCTTACATGGCCAGATAAATAAAGAGAGCCATAACTCATCCGACTTGTCTTCATCATTCCAGTACTGTAATGGAATCAGTAATAACTGAGAGATCTAAACGTGGTGGCAGCTAATTCGTCAGGGACGAGAAACTACCCAGAGAGACTTTGCTGTCTGTACCGTCCAGAAATTCCAGAGGGAGGGAGTAGAGGAAGGACAGGAATAGGAAATTTTCCCATTATCGCGTTTTTTTTTTTTTTTTTTTTTTTTTTTTTTGTGTGTGTGTGTGTGTGTGTGTGACGTCTTGAATTGCCAGGAGCCAGAGGGAAAAAAATTGATTAAAAAAGAACAAAGAAAATTGAATGTTTTCGTGTCTAACTTATACGAGCTGGAATGCTCGTGGTTGTGAGGATCATGAGGGTGGCCGTGATTGTAAGAATCGTGGGGTGGCCGTGGTTATGAGGATCATGAGGGTGGCCTTGGTATTTACAATCATGGGGTGGCCGTGGTTGTAAGAATCATGGGGTGGCCGTGGTTGTGAGGATCATGGGGTGGCCGTGGTTGTAAGAATCATGAGGGTGGCCGTGGTTGTAAGAATCATGAGGGTGGCCGTGGTTGTGAGGATCATGAGGGTGGCCGTGGTTGTAAGAATCATGAGGGTGGCCGTGGTTGTAAGAATCATGAGGGTGGCCGTGGTTGTAAGAATCATGAGGGTGGCCGTGGTTGTAAGAATCATGAGGGTGGCCGTGGTTGTGAGGATCATGAGGGTGGCCGATCATGAGGGTGGCCGTGGTTGTAAGAATCATGAGGGTGGCCGTGGTTGTAAGAATCATGAGGGTGGCCGTGGTTGTAAGAATCATGAGGGTGGCCGTGGTTATGGAGATGATAGTGGCGCACACGAGGTCCACGCCTTGCGTCCCGTGGACCCACATTATGTCCCAGCACCTGGCATAGTCCCAGGCACAGGCGCCCCCCCCCCCCCCCCACCCTCGCCCCTCCTACCCAGCCCCTCACCACCCTGATGCTGTCTTCAGACACCTTTGTCAAGTGGCCATTATACGCCCTGGGCCGTGAGTTGGGCCTAGCATTAGCGGCCCCGACGCCTATCATTCAGAGCGGACGCCGCGCAAGAACCCATTTCGGACGCGAATTAAAGTGTTAAAATTACTGCCGAAGTCCTGCCGGTGTCGGAGGCAAAA
>NC_092260.1:21764698-21772198 GCF_036320965.1 Panulirus ornatus | reverse complement strand
TTAGTCGGTAGACCATCATCAGGTCTCTTGGTCTCTCCCTCCCACGTACCTGTCCTCCAGCAGATAACCTAAGACCATCGGTTCTCCTGTTCTCTGTCCTTCCCATGTGCCACTATCCACAACTGAGCAAGAACAGCGTTAACACCACCTGTGTCACCACTATCACTCTCTCGTCAGCCACTGTTAACCACCACCGTCAACCACCACCATCACCACGATCAGTTCACGACAACAGCTGCTAACCATTCACTACCACAGACCACGACCACCAATGGGACCACCCCACCACCACCACCACAACCATCTGTTGCAGCACCAAACACCCTCCCATACGACCCCCACATGGGCGACACCTTCGCAGCAAATCACAGGGGAACCAGATCACATAGATTTAAACACCCTATAATTCTAGCCCGGCCGTCGGGGTAGGCGATTGGATTCTATGTACATAATCATTCTTTCGTCGGGGTAGAGGTGGTGGGCGTCACCTCCTCCAAATAACCTCCACAAATCCTCAATTACTGATGACGTATAAACCTGGCGAGACTTACGGTCATTTGTGTTTCTTCAGAGATTTTAATGATGATGTTATGTGAGGGTTTTTTTTTCTTTTTTTTTTTTTTGATTTGGATGGAATTGGCTTCGCCTGAGGAATATACCGACCGATATTACCGGATTTTTTTTCCTTTTTTTTCATCGGTTTGTTTCTTAATAGCCCAGTGATTTTTAAGTCCCCCTTAAAAATAAAGGGTCATTCTGATATTACTAGAATTATAACGATGTATGCTTGATATTAACTGATACGTTACCATTTTAACACACGATATTCTTGATCACATACCGATTTGATTTGATTTGATTTTCACACAGATTTTTTCTTTTTTTTGTTTTTAACTATCAGTTCGAGGTCCTGTCGGCACTTGCCGGTAACACCGGGGTTAACCGCTTGTGAATTCCGCGACGCTCATGTGGGTGGAGCGGGCGGACACACACACACACACACACACACCCAGCTCATCGGTCAGTGTCGGTCACGGGGTGTCGTAAGTTGTCTGATCATACACTATGGTTGCCGGTAGAGAAGGTGTCAGTATTGCCAGTATTTCTTCTTTCTATCTTTTTTTTTATATACTAATTTCTCTTTATCTCTTTTGTCCTGTGGTTGTTATGCATTGTTAATGGGACGTGCATCGCACTGGCTTCCATGTATTATGTATACCGTATGTATCGCACTGGTTGACGTGTATTATGTATGGCGTATGTATCACACTGGGTGACATGTATTGTGTCTGTGTGGACTTTACAACCCATCGGTTGCCCATGTGTTATCTGTGGAGTATGCACCAGACTGGTTACAGTGTATGTACACGAAACTGGTTGCTGCGTATATACACCAGACTAGATACCGTGTGTATACACCACAGTGGTTGTCATGTATACATATACCCCATGTATTATGTATGGGATACAGCCTCACCAATTGCCAGTTTGGATTGTTACCCTTATCTTTATGACTGTGTTTATCCACCAGCTAATCACCAATCATTCCCTCCCCCTGCAAGATTAAAGTAATTAAACGTACAGTAACTCTCCCGCCGCTAACCTCGTCTCTTAAGCCGCTTTGACGTGTAATTAGGCCATGAGATAGCGTGCCCACGTTGCTCCCAGGTGCTCAGCAATTGTCTGCTGGTTATAACTGTCGTCAGCTGCATTGGGAGCTCTGTGTTTGACGTGTAGAAGAAAATGGTGAAGTGCCAGAGTTCTTAGAGGAAAGATGATGATTGTACGTATTAATAATAATAATAAAAATGATAATAATGAGTGATGATAAAGATAATGATGATGATAATGAAAATGGTAATGTTAGTAGTAATAGCTTATCATTATATTTGTTATTATTATTACTATTATTGTTATTGTTATTATTATTATTATTATTATTATTATTATTATTATTATTATTATCATTATCATTATTATAATTATTATTATTGGTTTGGAATATGGATGGTGGATGAAACAAGGAGTAAGCTCACAGGACATATGGCGGTGGTTAAAGACTAAACGACAACTCCAAACTTGACGATTAAGTAAGAACACACTCGTAAGTAAAGCCACACTCAGGCAACATAACAGTATAATGATAAAAAAAAAATAAAAGAATAATAAGGCTTTGGCAGGTGATTGGGGAACCTGTTCTCAAGATCGTAATGGCCATATTTCTTTTTTTTCTTTACACGTCAAAAAGACCCTCACTCTCAAATAGCTCTTTAAGAAAAAAAGAGGGGGATTCCTTTTTAAAAGTTCAACTTTTTAAGAAAAGGTTCTTTTAAAGTCCTGGTACCTTATGATTTTATTTATGAAATTAAATGGAAATCGATTTGTTAAAATCGATTTTACAACAAATGCTACTACGAACTTCTACTACTACTACTACTACTACTACTACTTATACTGTTCTGTCTAGCGATCAAAAACATTTGCAATTTTACTGTTTTTTTTTTATGTATAGATTAGCTGAGACGGCATGGCCGACTGAGGCCATAATCAAAAGGCCATATCATTAATGATTATATATATATATTCTAGCATGAACCAGGAACCTGTTATATCGACAGACCCCTATGGGTGGATGAACAGCTGGTTGATTGTGGACTAACTGCCGCAACCAGGATTCGAACCTATGTGCGCATAAGTTGAATGGTTAGAGTCAACAGATGCATCATAGAAAACGATTTATTATTCAACGGAAAACTATTGAAATTGATGATATTCCACTCTTCGTGATTCCTTATTTTGTATCGGTTATTTGTCTTAGAATTATAATTCATTATCATTATTATTATTATTATTATTATTATTATTATTATTATCAGTGTTAGTATTATTATTATTATTATTATTATTGTTATTATTATTATTATTATTATCATTATTATTATCATTATTGATTATTCTAAAAAGCCAATACGTTGAAAATATGTTTATAATGGATATCAATGATAAGTCACAAAAGTGGAAAATATGAAGAAAGATATGACATTAGTAACTGTGCGAATCATTTTAACCTGTTTGTAGATCAGCGTGTGTACTGGCCGCTCGCACACAGGAAGAGAATATTAAAAACACATCTGGAGTTTCTGAAGGAAGATGTGTATGCCTGTCCCCTTACTATTATTTTATCCCCCCCCCCCCCATATTACAGATGAAATGTTGGTAAAGACCATAATTACATATTCATAGACAGCTACAGGATTTGTTTCTGGAGCGTGTTATGCACTTTTATTGTCCATTTTCTCGTCTTAGTCTCGCATATTGTTGCAACACACACACACACACACACACACACACACACACACACACACACACACATATATATATATATATATATATATATATATATATATATATATATATATATATATATACATATATATATATATATACATATGTATGATTGATATATATGTAGGATACTGCAGCCCTCAGGAAGCTTCCATGTCTACTGGCCCTGGACCACAGGTCGTGTGTTGTGATGGTGTGTGTGTGTGTGTGTGTGTGTGTGTGCAGAGAATGCGAGGCAATTGAGAAGTAAGTGTTAGGTGTCTTCTTTATGGTAGTTGCGTCGTGGGCGTGAGGGGGATCTCGGGATGCGTTGAAACGTTGTTTACATAACCACACACAAGATGGGGAACGGTAGAACATACAACGTCTGTTACGATCGGGAGAGAGTTACGGTGTCATGTCGACATCTTTCGTGAAAATATCATAAGATATTGTCACACTATCTCATCGACCAGAGCGTGGATTGATAATGATAATAAGATTTATGATAACTTTATGGATTATCTGGAGAGACGAATTATGATCATCTCTCCCCCCGAACCCCCCCATCTTTAAGCCCAGCACCCACACCCCCCGAAGAAACACAGTCTTATTTCCCATTACCGACCATACAGAAGGAACGTAATGATTATCTTCCCTAATGCCTCCTCGTAACCTCCCCTCCTAACCCCTCCCCCCCTCTTCCCCTCGTCATACCTCCCCCTCCTTCCCCTCCCCCAAACACATCGTTAGCAATGAAGTGGTCGTGGGAGAGGGAGGAGGAGGAGGAGGGCCTGTCTTGTAGTGCTACCAGGCAATCAGAACTTATCGAAGCCACAGCCAACACTAATGAGACTTCCGTATACAAGCTTCTGTCATTAGCACGATCGGTGGGGGAGGAGGAGGAGGTTGGGGGTCGGGGGAAAGATTCCCCTTCCCTCCAAGTGGAGTCAGAGCGCGCACAGTGCCTGTGCTTGCTTTTTGTCTCTCAAATTGGAGTTTGCTTCGCGGTCTGCTTCAGCGTGGCACGCTCTGCAGCAAGAGCAGCAGCGCGCCCCTCACCCGCGTTACGTACTCTGAAATCGTACAGAAGACGCGTCTTGGGGTGTGTTTTCGAAGTATGAATCAAGGAAAGGGAGAGGTTCTCTCTCTCTCTCTCTCTCTCTCTCTCTCTCTCTCTCTCTCTCTCTCTCTCTCTCTCTCTCTCTCTCTCTCTCTCTCTCTCTCTCTCTCTCTCTCCGTATTTCGAATTGATGAGGTGGACATTTTCTTTTTCTAGACCCGATGCTTGTAGGATCTTGTCTTTTGGTATTTGGAGACATCCGGGTAGAAAAGTGTGTGTGGGGGTGTTAGGAAGAGATTTTTTTTTTTTGGGGGGGGGGGAAGGGCACAAATTGTAGTTTTTTTAGGGTTTGTTGGATCATAGTTTTTTCTCTTTCGCGAATCACAGCCCAGGGTGTTTTGTGTGATGTCATGTAGGACCGCGACTTTAATGTGTGGCGAAACGTGACGATTGAAATAGTAGGGATTTGACTGTTTATTTTTGCAAGTTATATGGGAAGTGACTTGTTATATGGGACGTGATTTGTTATATGGGAAGTGACTTGTTATATGGGACGTGACTTGTTATATGGGAAGTGACTTGTTATATGGGAAGTGACTTGTTAAATGGGACGTGACTTGTTATATGGGACGTGACTTGTTATATGGGAAGTGACTTGTTATATGGGAAGTGACGTGTGTGTGTGTGTGTGTGTGTGTGTGTGTGTGTGTGTGTGTGTGTGTGTGTGTGTTGCGGATTATAGGACACTTTTATGACATTCCAAATTATTTTTGGCCTAGGTGGCTTCTCGTTAAGAATGATAAGCCATAACAGTGATAGAGCCGTGACTTTTATGTCACGGATGATGGTGGCCGTGACTTGTTATGATACGGATTATAGGTTTTTGTGAGATATATGACGGATTATAGGTTCTTGTGTGATATATTACAGATGATAGGTTCATGTATGATATATTACGGATGATAGGTTCATGTGTGATATATTACAGATGATAGGTTCACGTATGATATATTACGGATGATAAGTTCATGTCTGATATATTACGAATGATAGGTTCATGTGTGATATATATAACGGATGATAGGTTCACGTATGATATATTACGGATGATAGGTTCATGTGTGATTTATTACGGATGATAGGTTCACGTATGATATATTACGGATGATAGGTTCACGTATGATATATTACGGATGATAGGTTCACGTATGATATATTACGGATGATAGGTTCATGTGTAATATATTACGTATGATAGGGTCGTTTCTGTTTTATTATGGCATATCAATAGGACTGTGTCTGTTCTTCCTTGTGGTTTACAGGACATTGCCTGTTCTATGTTACGAATTATGGGGCCGTGCCCTGTCTTGTGTTACCACTTTTGTGTTACGAATTGCCGTTCGTGTAACGAGCTACATTGCCGTGACATTTATGTTTTTTTAAATCATAAAGACCGTAAAAAATTTTTTTTTGGTGCTGATTATACTTGGTCGTGGCTCTTTAATGGCACGAATTATAGGGCTATTGACCTTGTGTGTTATGACCACTCCGAGGGGAGGTCACGTCTCGGGTAAACCACTTTGGGCTAATCTTCCTCGTGGGCTCAGATCTGTTAACGCCCAGGAGAATGCAGTGCTGTGGGAAATGTATTGGTTTACGAAGGATGAAGTTGCACAGATGATGTAGAAGAATTTGTCTGTGTCTGCTTATGTCGTTGTCACACTCTCAGATATATATATATATGTATATATATATATATATATATATATATATATATATATATATATATATATATATATATATATATATATGTGGTGGAACTTAACGTGAGTGCTGGAATTCAGCTTGACTACTGGAACTCATCCTGGATGATGGAATTCACCACGAATACTGGAATGTGTGACCGACTCTAAATGCTGGAATTCAACTGTAGGCTTGAAGTTTTGCACGATGATCCTGAGTATCCTTATGAATTCCTCCTCTTCAGTTCACTCTCCGGGTTCCAGTTAGCGAAGCGATGGCATTTTATCACACGCGCGTGAGTGGCTCTTACTGAATAAAGAAGAGCGAGGAGGGAAGAGAAAAAATCATATATATACAGCCGGGTCGTGCACAACACACCATCCATCGGGGGTGAGCGCATCCATCAGCGGATGACAGGAAGAGACGCTCTCTCTCCGCGGGGCCTTATCCATCGGCGGCCATGGGGGGAAGGTGGGTGCTCCTCCTCACCACGTCTTCCATTAAAGCCTCCATCAGGTAGATAGTCCCGTGTGCTTACGCCTTGTACCCTCCCTACCCTACTGCCATCCTCCTCTCTACGCCACTCCAAGGATGGGGGTATTGGGTGGGGCCCGATGACTTGGAGTGGCTGTGGATGGAAGTGGACCGGTTGCTGGGTGGTTTTGGGAGTGGATTGGTTAGTTACCGGGTGGATTCGGGATGGACTGGTCGGTTACCGGGGTGGGTGGAGTGGGAGTAGACTGGTTAAGTGTTGAACAGATTACTGTAGGTGGGAAGGAGTGGTACTAGGATTGGCGTGGTTGTTTTGGGAACTGGAAGTGGATACGTATAGGGGAGAGATGGAGATGCCCTCGGTATCTGTGAGGAGATGGGGAGGAACTGGTCACTCTGGGGAGCTGAGGAGAAACTGGTTTCTGTGAGGGGGAGCTAGGGAGAAAATGGTCACACTGGAGGGAGCTGGGGAGAAAATGGTCACACTGTAGGGCGCTGGGGAGGAACTAGTTGCTTGGGAGTGGGGAATGGAGTGAGCACTGTGTGATACTGGAATTGGATTGGGTAGGGTGGGTGAGGGGGCAGCTTTTCCGATCCTTCCTGGAAGATGTACCCGTCACTGAAAAGGTCAGCAGGGACTGGTTACCTGGAGGCCAGTCTAATTAAAGTTCATACACCAGGTAATGGCGGCTCAATGAGTATCTGAGTCCTCCTACCCCTTCCCTGGGAGTGAACCAGAGATCCAGAGATCATCTTTGGTACCTCCTGTGGATAATTCAGTTACTTGGGAATGATGAAGGAGCCAAACTCTCGTATGATGCCCCCTCCCCCACCCCCCTTAGTTCAGTACGGTCTCTGGTTCATCTTTTAGGGGTCGA
>NC_092260.1:21732198-21759698 GCF_036320965.1 Panulirus ornatus | reverse complement strand
TGGGGATGTGGGGGTAGGGTCGGGGGGAAGGGGAGGAAAACTTGTATTATTTAACTTTTTTCGCGTCAGCGAGCGGAAGCGCCGGTCGATTTCTACTGCGCCAGCACAGTAGCCGACCCGAAAGCTTCTGCTTTTTGTAGTAAGTTTTAGTTGAGCGTTCTGTTACTAATTCTTTGATGTAAAGCTAGTTTTTTTCTCTTTTTTTTTTGCTCGCGTTCATCCACGATTGGCGTCTTTCTGAATCTATTGCTTCCTGTCGTGAATGTCCCGAGGCCTCTCCACCAGCAGCAAAGGCGAAAGTTAGTCCAAGATAAGTAATTATATGAGTGGGAGAGAAACAGAAACAATAGATCATCGCCAGTTACGAAGTTTCTTGCCTTTTGATCTGTGAAATGTAGGTCAGGGCGACCAAGTTCTCTATAGGATGCTGAAGCGTTCGTCAGTATGTATGAAGCCTAACGACTGGATATCAGGCTGAAAACTGAACTCGGATGTTCAAGGTGTGGCGGACCTGCATTGTGTACACACAGACATGGATGCTAAGGGTAGTAAGAGTCCTTCTTCCTCTGCTTCGTACTGGCGGGCTGGAAATAGACTGATCCGACCCAGTTGGACAGCCTCGCCATACAGTCTTTGAGAAAGATGTTCTGACTTGGTTTTTCTGCACCACGAAAAGAGGCGTTTGGCAGGGACTGGAATGAAGCAGGGAGATGGAAAATTGATGACGAGGAAGGAACGATTTTATAGTGAGAGGAGAAAGACCCAGGGTCGAAACCCGACGTCCGTGTCCTGCTGTTGATTCTGGTGTGGACCTGGCTAGGCTTTACTTAGACAATAGGTTACGTGTATTGATCTGGTTATACAGAGGGGGGATTAGTCAGTTCTACAGAGAGAACACATAACGGTACTACGGTGGACCATGAACTAAGTGGTGTGGGGACACATAAGGTCACGGTTCACCCACATTCTCATGAGATTTTCACGATTATCCACGTAATAATAATCCAGAAACGCGAAAAGTGCCCCGGTAACTGACTGCCACTCGCTGCCCTAACAGTACTTACTTTTCCATTAGCGTCGTGGCGTTTCGTACAAGACGTGGGCGAGGTAGGTAGGTAGCCCCGTGCCCCGACGTGGGGGAGGTAGGTAGGCAGCCCCGTGCCCCGACGTGGGGGAGGTAGGTAGACAGCCCCGTGCCCCAACGTGGGGGAGGTAGGTAGGCAGCCCCGTGCCCCGACGTGGGGGAGGTAGGTAGGCAGCCACGTGCCCCGACGTGGGGGAGGTAGTTAGGTAGCCCCGTGCCCCGACGTGGGGGAGGTAGGTAGGCAGCTCCGTGTCCCAGCCGTGGAAGTCGTGTCTCTCCTCTCCTCCGCCAGTGTATCGAACGTCTTCATAAGATTCATCGTCCGACTCGAGACACGACAGAACCGACCAGGTTCTCTGTGCTCATTCCTTGACCCCCGAGATCCGGCGAGACGTGTCCGCGCGCCTCGTCCTAGCCTCACCATCCATAGTGGTTTTAATGTTCTCGTTTTTAGTCCTCCCGTCTTTTAATGACCCGCAGAAATGACGGTGGTAGACTTTTTACGTCACCGTAAAGATGCTCAAGTGAGACGAGTCCTAAAGATTCAGAATTCAGAGGAAAGAAGAGGGAAATCTTAGTCTCCTTCTTTGATATACAGTATGATAAATGATGATAATGGTAACGATAAGTGTAATGAATAATGATGATAGTAACGATAAGTATAATAGATAATGATAATGGTAACGATGATAGTAATGATAATGGTAATGATGGTGATAATAGTGATAAGATAATGATAATGATAATGGTAATAATGGTGATAATAGTGATGATATAATAATAATAATGTTAATGGTAGTAATGGTGATGATAGTGATAAGATGATGATAATGATAATAAAGAGGGTGATAGTAGCAGTGATAATGATGATGATGATGATGATGATATTAATGAAAATGATAAATGATGATGATGTTAATCACAGTAATCCCGGGAACTTATTATCAACACAACCATCTTGCCTTCTCTCCGCCACCACTGCGATGGTCACCTTCAGTGGACCGCCACCACGACCTCCACCATATTCCCCACCTACCACATTGTGTCACTTCCACCACCACATCCACATTTCCTCCAGCGCCGCACCCACCACGTACACCACCACTAGCAGCACCACTTTACATACACCACCACATACAACACCACTAGCTGCACATCCTCCACCACATGCACCACCACATCCTCCTCCACATCCCCCACCACATCCTCCACCTCTCTTACCTTCCCCCGGCCTGTGTGCGGACTTCTTTTTTTTTTTTTCCTTGAAAGACCAATTTATACTGCCAGCTTAAATATGGTGTTTGAGGGATCGAGACCAGAACCCAACTGACAACTGGCCACCCAGGCAGTGGATATATAGACAAAACGCTCTCTCTCTCTCTCTCTCTCTCTCTCTCTCTCTCTCTCTCTCTCTCTCTCTCTCTCTCTCTCTCTCTCTCTCTCTCTCTCTCTCTCTCTCGGATGGTTAAGCACATGGAAAGATACAATGTTTTGACGCTGAAACAAATCGCACACATGCAGGTGTTGAAGAAGACGTGCGCACAGACAGACAGACAGACAAGACAGACGGACGGACGGAAACGACAAGCCATCGTCGCACCTGATCCCTGCACTTAATAGAATACCTCTGGGCCGGATGATGACAGTGATACACTCGTAAGAAAAAAAAAGAGAGAGAAAAAAAGATGTTCGAATGTATCTTATGCGAGGCTAGGGAACTCCTCAGCGTCAGAAATCCTCATCCTCCCCCCGATCACCTTATCAAGGTCACAGGACGCAGCCTAACCCATCACGAGTCCTTAGTATTAATATATGTTAGTTTATTACAGATATTTTCACGAGTAAAAAAAGGCACTAATAAGGAGGAAGTGGCAAGTTCCCCACGTAAATCAACGCCAGAATTAGGCATCGTGGCGTGGGTCGGTACCCTACCTAGTTCAGCGCACACAAGACGGGGGCTCCGGGATCGTTGTTCTCCAGAGCTGGAGTGAACTTAAGCGACGATAGATTCCTCCTGCACAGACTTCGTGCTGGTCTGCTGGTACAGGTGATCGATCCGCGTCCTCTGTGGGGACGAGGGACGAGCTGAGTTTCACCGCCTTTGCCGATCTTGGCGTTGGGACGGGCTCTCGGGGGGGACGCGATGGCCACAACGCGGGGACACCGGTTCGTCCCTCTTCAAGACTCGATGTGTGATATCAGACGAGAGAAATGTACTTCTTGATCAGGATCGGATTCTGTTACTGTATTGGATCATTGATTTGATTGAAGATTATTTTTTTTTTCTTTTAAGACAGACTCCGATCCACATGATTCATATTATACACAACTGCACAGACTAAAAAGGTTGGCTTGATCTAATCCAGGCTTTTTTTTTTCTTTTTTTTTTTAAACTGCCTTATATATCATGAAGATATTTATTAACAGATGCCCTCCAAACATGCGTCTTATTAACATGCAAATGTTAATGATATCGCCTGTCATGTAAACAGTTTATAAAAAGCCGGTGAATGTTGTATGAAACTGCGTGTTATATGTAATCACCTTGTCTCGAACAGTGTAATTAACAGTGAGATCAAGCAGTGAGCAGCCCGCCCGAGGGATGGGCGGACGGCCTGCTCGACAGGCTTCGTCTCTATCACAGCAGCACACTTCACTGGCCTCGTCTCTATCACAGCACCACACTGCACTGGCCTCGTCTATTCTCACAATACCACACTTCACTGGCCTCGTCTATTCTCACAATACCACACTTCACTGGCCTCGTCTCTATCACAGCAGCACACTCCACTGTCCTTGTCTCTATCACAGCAGCACACTCCACTGTCCTCGTCTCTATCACAGCACCACACTTCACTGGCCTCGTCTATTCTCACAATACCAAACTTCACTGGCCTCGTCTCTATCACAGCAGCACACTCCAATGTCCTCGTCTCTATCACAGCAGCACATTCCACTGTCCTCGTCCCGATCACAGCAGCACACGTAACTGTGCTTGTCTCTTATCACAGCAGCACACTTCACTCTTAATCACAGTGCACCTCACGGGAGTATGAAAGTCCCCTCGTGTCCTGTTGTCTGCCTTCGTATACATACTCGCCCAATTGAGTCTTAATGGTTAAACCTTGTGTTCCTCCTGAAGATAAACACACGTAGTAAGTACGTATCAGAACCGAGTCGGGCCCTGATTTGCTGTTCGGAAAGGAAACCGTCTGGAGAGCTTGTGTGACCTCGTGCGACGCGAATATATCAGTGCCAGGTAGGGCCAAGGCAAGGCTTTGTGGGTAGGTATACTGTAGGGCTGCTGTCCTTTCTTGTTCGCTCCAATATCCTGGGTTCTTGGAGACCTGTGTATGACCTGAGGCAGGGAAGCTGGCATTTCAGTGTTACCTAATGAGGGTAATACGGGGTGCCTTTGCAGATTCCACGGCCGATCCTGATGCTCATACGAGCAGACGTGTAAAATTCACTCAGGCATACGTACACGTACGCGAAGACGCATAGAAACAGATATGAATGGAGGGGTAGACATTACAGCTAGCAAACCCTCACCCTATTCATGTCTACTGTATTTACCTTTCGTAACATGCTTCATCCGTCCTTTACTCTCCCTCCCTCCCTCCCTCCCTCCCTCTCCCCCTCTCTCTCTCTCTCTCTCTCTCTCTCTCTCTCTCTCTCTCTCTCTCTCTCTCTCTCTCTGTTACTTACTGTTGTCTTCAGCATCATATATTTGTATATCTCCATCCTTGTACATCTCTGCTTCGCTGTCTTAACCACTCGTCCTTTCCTCAGCGGCTTACGCCTTGTCTGATCAACGCTCCTGACATCCTCCTCCTCCTCCTCCTCCTGTCTATCGTCCTCCTGTCTATCCTCCTCCTGTCTATCCATTATTCCCCGGTCTATCCATCTCCCATCCACCATCCCGCTGAGGCAGAGAGCATCACGACCCTGCGATATAATTGGAATGTGAGCCCACGGGAGCTACGGGAGTCGGCGAGCGAGTGGGCCGGTCGGTGGGTCCCTTACATATGATGCTAACCTGCACCTCCCGTTCACCTGCTCCCTGCTACCTCAGCAACTCCGGTAATTATCCCCAGCCTGGTTTATGGACCAATCAGCCGTAGTTAGCATCAGTATCATACTAATTTGTTGCCCAGGGAATTACGGCTTCTTCAATTCTACTTTGATGGAAGTCGACAATTTTTACAAAGCGGGTAATGTTCTCAGACGGGTGTGCTAGGGGGTTAAGGGGGAGGGAAGCCAGCTTCTGACTCGCGTTGGATGGGTTGGTTGATGCGTTCGGCCGAAGCCTGGCGCTTGATATCAGGTGATCGTGCCAGGGAGGCTCAGCGTCCCCTATACAAGGATTTAGGGCGCCGCCGCCGCCAAGAGATTCACGTGATCAGTGCGGAGCTGCGCTTCTCTACCCAGCCGCCCTCCCGGGTAAGGTGATTTCCTCACCGCTGACGCCGTTTGTAAGAGAGGAACTCGTCTGGAGGCAGAGCCGCGTCGTGAAGACGAGGAGGGACAGCGAATGCCGCCGCAGCTCGGTACACACGACGTCGAAACTCCCATACTTGTTTGTGGTGAATCAGTCGGCTAAAAATAAAAGGTAGAAAAAAAAAAAAAAAAAAAAAGAAAAAAATGCGGAGAGACTCCTGGAAAGGATGAAGCTGCAAACGCGGTAATTTCAGCTCAGCAGACACATGCGAAGACTGTGGATGAGTACCTTGAGCATTGGCTGTCCATTTCATAAGCTATTTTTTTTTCTGTATAGTTTTCTTCAGTAGAAGCGTTATCCCCAGTACGCCAGGTGAAAAGACGCTGGTAACACTAAGGTACTGAAGGGTTTCCTTGATTGCGAAACAGCTGTCAGGAAACTGAGAATTTGCATATCTTAAAAACGGAACATGTCCTGCCCCTTTACGGTCGCTAATACCACAAAAGGGGTGGGGATTGATCTATCCAGACCCTCCAGCATATACAGCAGTTGGATATTGGGCTTTTCCAGACGTGTTACGCCCCAAACAGGACACGGCTGGTCGTTTCAGATCCCCCTGGCAAATATAAAAGGATACGAGAAGGACTTTTCCCAGTCCAGTAAGACACTTCCAGTCGTCCAGAACATCCAGCTGGACGTTTCCAGGTCTGTCGGATGCCGAGTCTATTCATTTTCTTCCTTACTGTTCGTCCCAAGTCATTATGAGCCATTTTGCTTACTGTGACTTAACGAAAAATATGAAAAATATAAACCCACGAATAAAAAAGAGAACGTGAAAGAAAATCTGTGAGCGACATTAACGTCCCTGGAATGAAAAAGACAAAAAGGTGTAAACAAAATCAGGAACAGGGTTTGGGGGGGATAAAAGGCAGCTTGGTCGGCACGGTCAGGTCTCCGCTGTACCAAAGGGACCGCTGCTACAGGGTTTACTGTATCTCCTCTCTTCCTCAATTACTTAATTACGGCCACTCTTGTTACGTCAGATGGCCGGTGGATGCCAGGATAGCCAAATTGGTTGATGGTTGGGGGTGGGGGAGAACCTGGAGGAAGAGGTGGTTTGGACTTCAGGGCCCGCGATGACCATCTCCATAACTTCCACATGTTGTTACCCCACTTGGAGGCTCGCGCCTGGCTACACACACACACTGGGGAGGTATGGTTCTGTGTGAGTAGATAGATTGATAGATAGGTACTTAAGTAGGTAGATGATTGCTGATTGTCTACCCCGCTTGCCAGCAAGGTAGCCTCAAGAACAAATGAAGAACGGTTTTGCTCATCTGTTCTCTGACTCACCTCATTGTACTACTGACACAAACCAACGTCTTCTATCCACAGCCAAGCTCTACACAACATCTCTGTGTTTTACCCTGATCGCTTCATATGCCCTGGTGCAGCCCACTGATAGCGCGTCGCTCCCGACATATCACATCTATCCGTTTCATTATCACCCACTGGAGTAGCGAATATGCGGAGAGTTATGGCTGTAGACGAAGTAATGGAAAATCCATTAGCCTCGGTTACTCTGTGTGTGTGTGTGTGTGTGTGTGTGTGTGTGTGTGTGTGTGTGTGCTCGCGCGCGCCGCAACTTCATGTGTTGTCATCCCTGTACCATGACAGACATCCAAAACCACATAGAAAACACCTTGGGGTGGTGTCTGCGTATTCCGCCCGGGAGAAAATGGTTTTGACTGGTTCACCTCTCGACCGGTTGTAAACAGAGCGACGCAGTGCCATATAGATGAAACTTGGAGATACTCAGGGGAGGATGACATGGACGCGTCATGAATTAAACATGGCCTCCTATACTAAGGGTAAGAAGGAACTTCTACGGAACGCAAACGTTCGATATAGACCACCCCTCCCTCACGTTATGATTTTGGGAGTGGGGAGTGAGGCAGGGGCTGGAAAATTCATTTCCATTCTGATTGCCCCGTGATAACCATGTGTAGTGTCTTGTCTTGTCTTGCTCTTCAATCGTTGTCTGTACCGTCAGGGGTTGCACTGAGCCAGAATAAAGCACAGTGTAGTGTTGCTTCGACCCTGATAGATTCAGAGGCAGTGTAGCCTCGCTCCTCGGCAGGGACTAGGGCTTGAAAAAGTGAAAAGCATCAGCATACTGTACAGTAACTGTAGCGGCAGTAGCTTCAGTAACCACATCCCTCAGCCTCTCGTCTCCAAACTCATTATCTCTGTCAGTTACGGTGTCGACATTTGACTATTAGGATTTTGATTCACTGTTTTAATTCACGTTACATCGTATCCAGCAGTAGTGTCTTATGGTCTTGGTTTCAAATGATAGAATACACGCATGCGTATTTTTTTTTGTTCTTCACACATGTTCTCCTTTTCCCGCGTTTGCGAAGCAATGCCAAGAACAGACGAGGAACGGCCTCAATTGCTCTCATCCAGTGTCTAGCTGTCATGTATAGAGCACCGAAACCAGAGCCCCGCCAAACCCCACAGTAAGATAACCACCATCGCTGCCGCCGCTGGGAACGTGGAAGTTCATAAATACCTGACCACTTCACACCTGGGTGTCTACCACACACACCTTTCCAGCACAACCTTAACTCTCTCTCTCTCTCTCTCTCTCTCTCTCTCTCTCTCTCTCTCTCTCTCTCTCTCTCTCTCTCTCTCTCTCTCTCTCTCCTCAACGGACCTTTACTTTTCCTCGCTCACATCTAAGAATCCACCGTGATGACGATCCCTCCCTCATCCGGGCTTATTAAGTTCCGTCAGCGTCAGTTTTATAACCATCAAAACAACAAATCTTGACCACGTCCTTCAGCTGTTGAAGGTAATTCCATACGCACTCTTCTGGGCATATATGGTTCCCCTGAGACAGAGCACACAGATCCAGGTGGTTTACGATGACGGAGCAGCGAGGCAGCTTGTGGCAGAACCTGTCCAGTTCCATCCATCTTGTCTGTCTCACAGATATTCCAAGGGACTGTCTTCTGTCTTCCTCTGAAGGTGTAAATTAGCCCTTAAGATGTTCATCCGTAAGGTGGTTAGCTTGGTCTGGGGTGGGGACCCTTTTTTTCCTCTTCCTCCAGCTCCATAGAGATCGATAAAACCTGGAAAAGACAGCTGTTATATGGTGTGGATTCTCTCAACCTCGAAAAGCTATTGATGTACAGTATACAGTTCCAGATGGAGTAAGAGAATAAGTGCGTCTGGAAGGGACATCTAGTGACAGTATCTGGAGGAGAAATCTCTTGCGGAGGTAAAGTTCCAACACCCAGTATTGGACATCGTCTAGAGAGTAATGTCCTCTTTGCATTCCTAGGGTTTAGGGTTCGAGAATCAGACACTGGAAACAAGGCCGTCCAAATCCTGGTTCGGGTGGCTTGGTATGTGTGTGTGTGTGTGTGTGGCAACACCAGCACCACCACCACCACCACCACAGTTCCCCACCTCCACTCCTGTGTGTCACCCATGAGAGCAGCGCTGACATCCGAGAGACGTTTAAACGAAGCGGTCCTTCCCATTTCGCCACTCTTCTCCGAGCGGGAAGCGCATGCTGGGTGCTGTCTCATTAGAATCCAACTGCATATGCTGGTCCCCAAATGTGGAGTCTAAATGACCAATTGAGCCATTATGAGGAGTAGGTATGAGAGGCAGATCCCCTGAGCCTTGTAATTGTGTGTAAGCAGGTTAGGAAAATTATACACATCAATGGTCATCGCTCTGTTTATGTCTGTAAAAAGCAGATCCTGTGCTCAGGGAATTTTACTGCGGCTGATAAGCCGGGGCGAACGTTTCCCAGGAGAGGCTAGCTCAAGTTCCGACGTAATTTTGTTATATGTAAAGAAATCCCTCACTTCCTCTGTCTCTTTCTCGTTCTCTTCGTCCTGGGAGGATGGTTTATATGCCAACCATTGTCTTGAATGATAGACGTCTGCCGGGTCATAAGCGGATTTTTGGTTTAACCGCAGTGTGTGTGTATATGTATGAGCCTGATGTCCTCCTCGCTCGCCCTAGAGAAAAGAAAAAGAATGGTTGGCTGTGTGGATGGAGGAAGCTCTGCCTTAGCCCAGTGTACACTGATCTTGTCTGTCGGTTACCTTACAGGTAATTAACTCTTATAAATTATGGCAGTGGTGGTAGTTGTATTTGTAGTAGTGGAGAGTAAAGGCTATAATGTAGTGGGAAAGATAGCCGTAGTGGTGATGATGGAGGGGATGAGGGAGTAAGAGGAAGGAGGGGGAGGAATAGTGGGTGTTGTGGTAGTTCTGGTAAGAGTATTAGAGAGAGATAAGACACGATAGATGGAGCAGGAGTTACGGGAGTAACAGAGGTAGTAGTAACAGAAGTAGAGAGGGGGGGGAAAAAAGAGAATATGAAGGATAGTTGCAGTAACAGTAGAAGTAATAGTGGCAATAGTACTACTACCACTAGTAGTAGTTAAGGTAGTGCCTCGAACAGCGCGGACGACAGGAACTTGGATTATGCTAACATAGGCGTCAATAAGCGAGCATCCATTCGTCGTGCGAGCTCAGCAGCACCACGTGTGGGGAGGCGAGAGTTGCAAGGCTCGTATACATCCTCTTATTGTGGATCCGCGCGGCCTTAGACTAGCAAGGGCCCTTGTCTTAAGACGGCCCCGTCCTTCGCTCTCCCACGAAATTTGTCTTAATTATCGAAGTCTTCTGTAAGATGTCGCTAAGTTTCATGCTGTTGCACAGTGGTACTGAGGTATTCAAGGTCATCATATATATGTGTAATTAGAAAAATAATCTTTTTTTTTCTTGGTTAAATGAGCTTCCTTCCGTAAAGGTAGGTCGGGCAAAAGGATCGTCTTGTTAATACACCTCACTATCCACAGTAAGTGGAAACGTTGCCGGTGCACACTAGTGACACGAACATTGAGCGCCGATCTTTTTTTTTTGGTTGATTCATATTTGCTGAGTCTATCTGTGATTGCCTTTAACATCAGGATCGAGACGGGGAAGTGAGCCAAGCACGCGTGCGAAACGGAGGAGGGGGAGGGGCGCGACTGCATACAATTGCCCATAAACATTACCATTAAGCAATACCCACACGGAGGGAAGGGGGAGAAAAAAAGAAAAAAAAAAAGATGCTTATCAGACACACTCGTGTATGAAGATGTGATTTAACACCCATGCCAGAATTGGCTAGGGGAGGGGGGGAGGGGGGTGGCCACTTATCGTTGGTAGGACGATGGAAAAAAAAAAACAACGGCGGTATGCGCCGGTTAGAGGTCCACGAAGCACCTCCTGTCTACAGTAATGCCCTGGACTTCCCACCTCCTCCCTGTGTGTGTGTGTGTGTGTGTGTGTGTGTGTGTGTGAGAGAGAGAGAGAGAGAGAGAGAGAGAGAGAGAGAGAGAGAGAGAGAGAGAGAGAGAGAGTGTCCCCGTAAAGCAGGCTAATGATACGCGAACATACGAGTGCGCGGGCCCACATCCTCCGCAACCACTGCACTTACACCAAGTGCAAATATAGCCTGCCCCTTACAATTACGACGCATAAATAAGCCAGCAATAGTGCGCGTGAAAGCTGGCTCAAGTCAGGCGCATAGATCGCCGTATTATCGAGCGATGCTTGCTAAAATGAAGACGTTTTGTGCGATCGCAAAAACTTCGCCTAACCCCCCCATCCCCTTTATCCCACCACCACCACCACCACCACCACTCGCAGATTCGGCGTTAATTGCGCCGGGTAATAAGGCACGGCGGTCTACAATCGACCCCTGCTTGGCGGAGCGCGACTTCGGGCGAAAGCACTAATAGCCGACAAAGGCACTGCAGAATGAGTACCTCTTATTCTTTAGTATCACCCGTATTAATGAATGACTTCCGCGCCTGACTGCCCCGCACCGCACCGCATACCAGGATTGAGCTGCGTAGTTGGGTGAAAGGTAAAGGGCCTTCGTCCGTCCGTCCATCCATTCGTCCGCCCGGTCACCCGTTCGTCCATCATTCGTCCGCCCGCCCGCCCGTCCGTCCGTCCGTCCATCGCGTCCGTCAGCCCGCTTTGTCCGGCCCGGGCGGGTGGGTGTGAACGGCTGCTTCTTCTCGAACATCGCCTCAGATCAGCCGGCTTCCTCTGCCCTCGAACTTCTTCGTCGACTCTTAACATGAAGGGTTAACGAAGCGTGTCTTCGCCGTCCGTGTCTGGCTTATTGGTTTAGCGTGTTGCAATTGTTTTGTAATAGTTATACAGAGCCTTTTGCTTTACCCGATTCGCTCGGCGAGGGGAAGAGATTTCCCCCCCTTCACCTCCTCACCCCCACTCCAATTTTCACTCTTAATGGTGTCCGGGCGGGTGGGTAAGTCGGTGACCCGCATGTTGATGCAGAAATTGCCAAAATGTCTATATTTTTAGCTGTAATTATCCTCTACAGCAGACTGCACATTCAACTTTTTATCAGAGGGATTAAACATAGCAGGTCGGGGTCTTAATTACATGTTTTGTGGGTATAATAGGGAGTATAGATGATGCGTTTTCCAAGGGAGTCTTGTGAAGGGAGAGAGGAAGGGGGGGGGGAGACTATTGTAAAGCTTACGGTGGCAGGAGGGTCAGCCAAGTCCTTAAGATATTTTTTCTTTTTTTTGCTGCTGATGACAGCACGACCACAGCTGCTGTTGTGTTGTCGATGCTGTCGTGTTCGTCTCTGTTGTTGTTTTTAGTTTGCTACTGTTTTTGCTGCTGTTACCGCCACTACTATTACCGCCACTACTACTACTACTACTACTACTACTACTACTACTACTACTACTACTACTACTACTACTACTGTTACCACTACTACACTGATACTGCGGAGAGATGAAGAAAGAAAATAATAGAGGTGAGAGAGAGAGAGAGAGAGAGAGAGAGAGAGAGAGAGAGAGAGAGAGAGAGAGAGAGAGAGAGAGTGTAGGTAAAAAGCGGGATGGCGAGATGAGCTCGATGGACCGTGTCTGGGACGTTCAAACCTACGGCTCAGACGTCTGCTTGGGCCGGCGCGCCGCGCGTCGGGGTGACGGAGTGTGGATAGATGGATGGTGGTGTGGTTTGCCCGGGGTTTGGAAGATTTAAGATATAATCTTAAATCATCTTAATCTGTATAGAGGATATCTCATGGTCACTCGTGGGTCGGGAATCATGCACTCAGCTGGTAGACTTGAACAAACATTATATATATATATATATATATATATATATATATATATATATATATATATATATATATATATATATATATATATATATATATATATATATATATATATATATATTTATATATAGATAGATAGATAGATAGATATATCGATTGGTAAACAGAGGGACAGAGGTACAGACGGAGTGGTAGGTGAGCTGATGGGTAATAGGGATGGCACGGCGGTATGGTCGATGGCTCGTGATGATTTCCCTCTACTCATTGAATCGTGATGATAATTCTGCCCATAATGTCTCACGATCACTTAAGCCTTAACTGCCCGTAATTGAGGACGCACGGGGTTGGGGGTGGGGGGAGTTTCACATTCCGTTTGCCCGTAGCTTCTTGGGATGAACTTGAACGTCTGCTGCGCATGTGTTCCCACACAAACTTCTGCAAGAGAAACAGGTGTTTTAGTCGGAATTTAGAGGAACACAGTGTTTCCTGAGTTTCTTGACTATCGGTTTTTCCATGCGTTTCATTGTACGGTCTTCCTACGCATGTATTTCATCCTTGGGTATAGGGGAGCTATATAGAGTGCTGAGTGCCTTAGAAAGCGAGCAAGTGGGGCAGGAAAGAGGGACTGCAAATCCCTCCTTTCTCCATTGCTTTCCAAAGGAAGGAACCAGGCGAGAACTTCATTTCCTCTAAGGCTCCTCTTTCATCTGTTCCTGACGCTACCGCACTCACACGGGAGATCGTCAACACTTGTGAAGGAAAGATGAATATTTCTGTGTTTATGTTGGATTCTATCGTGGAAGATGATCATTAGTTGATCATTAGTCCAGACTCTTGACCATGCAGAATAGATATACACCCAGGCAGGAATTGCCTTGCATGGGTCTGTTGTTAGCAAGCATCAGGATAGGTGTTCTTGCCTAGACTCGTACCACACACTAGACACATCTTATAGAGTCACCTTTATTGATTTTTGGTGCTTTACAGACAGGTATTAAGGTGAAGAAATCCGTGGCTGAGGTGTGGACTGTCTCATCGATCGATTGAACTGCGTTTTGTTGAGGTGATTTTATTCTTTATCCCTGTTTGCCGGTTGATGAAATTTGATCTTGGCTATCATGTTAGTACTGAGGGACAGTCGAGCAGGTTTTAGTATGTGATAAGAGGATGTGCAAGACATGCACCGTTTTGGGAAGAGATGTCGAGAGGTTAACTGTGAGGCCGGCGACCGGCAGACCGCCTTCACTGTAGTGAGAAAAGGTGAGAAAATTAAAAGCTTTAACCATAGTGTTGATACGCAGATTGAGCAAGATATGAGAGTCATTTACTTGATAAAGTGAGCCGCAGCCATCTTGGACAGCGATATACTCGGGAGTCAGTTCGCTGTGCTTTTCCAGCAGTCGCTTCCAGAAAGCCTGGAGAGATCTTCGCACACACGGTTCATTTTTGCAGTCGGTTCAGACTGGAAGTAAATTCAGGTCAGGCGTCAGGGAGTCAAAAGGATTGGTTTCTTTTTATGCCTTCGTTGGTAGAAAAGGAGATACTTCAGCGTTCCCCCTTTGCTCTTACCTCCTTTTCATTCGGGAATTAGGAGTTCCATTCAGTTGGTTCGTTGTTGGGCCAGCGCAAATGAAAGTTGGTTAGCGGGTCCTTGGTTTTATAGGTCCAGGCCTTCGTTCGAATTTTCAGGCCTTGTAGTTCGTCTTATTTCATTTCAATTTCTTGGCTTGGAAGGGTCAACGGGATCACTCCACTAAAAGGTTAGAAGCGCTGTGCATTTGCATTGCATTCGCTTGAGAATGCAGTCGTTTCTACGTAAATGTTTTCAAAGATTCTGTGATATATATATATATATATATATATATATATATATATATATATATATATATATATATATATATATATATATATCACAATCTTGAAGATGTTCGTGAAGAGAACACTTTTACGTTACTCCAAGGTAAAATCTAGCTGTGTCTGTCGTTTGAGAGACACTGAGTAATGCGGAATTGAAGTAGTATCGGAGGAACCTCGAAACGGTATGCTGAATGAAACCCGCTGAAGCAGATTCCTTCATTTAATCCACGTAAGTGAATAAACGGATACGGCCGGAGCAAAAAAAAAAAAAAAAAACATCGGCAAGTGATCTCAGGACTGGATCAGATACGGCTACGTAATACCTGAAACCCGTACATTTAGAATTCAATACGTTAAGTGTTCCAGGCGAGTGTCGGTTGCCTTTTTTTTTTTTCTATATTATCTTGTGGTTCGTTGCTCGGAAGATACCGGAGCGGGTTGCAGCTTGAGGGGTCTTGCGCACGGTTTCTTTATATGTATATGGCTGTCTTTAAGAGCTCTTGTTGGATGTTGGTGGACTTGAACCTATACCCCAACTGACTGACGTCAAGTTAGTCACTCTCTCTCTCTCTCTCTCTCTCTCTCTCTCTCTCTCTCTCTCTCTCTCTCTCTCTCTCTCTCTCTCTCTCTCTCTCTCTCTCTCTCTCTCTCTCTCTCTCCTGCATGCATATCGGGAGGGTTACTGACGGCTGTGCAGTGAACCAGCACTTCAGTGGCTGACAGATGTCTTTCCTTTGGACCAGTTAGCCGTCTTTTCTTTCTATCACACTAGGGCTGCTGGCTTTCAGTCCGCAGTCATACCATGTCTCCATGTCGCGCATGACACCTGACAATACGTAACTCACGCGTCTCGCTCTGCGGTAGACCCTATGTTTTTCTGCGGTGAACGCTGCTCGCTGGCCCTACCTTGTGCCAAAACCTCGTCGTCTGCACTCGCAAGTAAGTCATGACCCTGTCTATCTCTCACACGGTGGCCAGGAGACGCATGAGGACACAGTGCCCCTCTGCAAACACCGGCTCTCTTCTCTCACTAACCCTTGAGAGCAACGCACGCGATATTGAAAGAAAAAGAAAGAAAGAAAGAAAGAAAGAAAAAAGCGAAATATAATTCTTCTGGGTTATTTCTCCATCTGCCTCGCCCCGATCACGATAAGATTGGATCAGTCCTGTGCTGGGAGACGGCAGATAATGTCTATATCCTCCGAATGCGTGTCCAGAACTGGAAACTGTGGCGAGGCATGCGGGCGACTGGAGAATATTACTGCGTCTTCATCCAGGCCACTGACTTCATCCCACCCACGTCAGAGACACTTCAGCAGGAGATGGAACACGGCATGATGGACGAGAGCGTCCGTGACCCCTGCAGCAGCCTCCTCCTCCTCCTCCTCCTCCTCCTCCTCCCACGTTTTAGGAATATCCTAGGCAAAGGACCTGAGGAGGACGTGTCTCGCAGGGACCTCTATAGCTACCAGGAGGTCCTCCTCCTACTCCTACTCCCTTAGTCCCTCCAGGAAAAGGGACTCCGAGGAGAGGAGGAGGAGGAGGAGAAAGAGGAGGTCTACAAACCGATCATTGTTTTATCCGGAGAAGGTGGTCCGCGCTGGGGGAGTCCACTCTGTACGGCAGTATGCACACGCCCACTGGCCTCGAGGAACACGATCTGTATCCCCCGCTCGAGGAGATCAGATCCCGCGATAATAAACTCCTCTCTATTTCCACCCGTTTGTGGGAGACGCTTATGAATGAGGGACGGTGGTCGTCCCACCTGTGACTTCACCTGCAAGTAATGTGGTTTACTCCCCTTCACTAATAATGTGGTAAACGCGGTAATATATATATATATATATATATATATATATATATATATATATATATATATATATATATATATATATATATATATATTTTATAACTCTGTGTGTATTTTCTTGAAGTTTTAGACCATCAGGTACTCACGGGAGGCACTGTCTGGAAACAGTGAAACACCCCTTTAAAACGTCTTGAAGGGGAACTCCCCCTCCTCCTCCCCCATTCCCCCCCCCTGTTTTTTTCTCTCCAAATAACCTTTTGGATCGTATCATCGTGATGGGGGGGAGGGGGAGGTGCGGTGAGCGGTGTGAGAGAGAGGAGCCTTATCACAAACATCGCCGCAATAACTCCCGGCCCCTTGATCGTAGAGTAATTACAGACTCATTACGGTTTTCACAATTTACCCCCGGCGTCTGGGCGATGCAGGTGGGCCCGTCTCGTCGTCGCAGCAGTACGATAATTGTCGGCAACGTACGATCTCTCTCTCTCTCTCTCTCTCTCTCTCTCTCTCTCTCTCTCTCTCTCTCTCTCTCTCTCGTCGTGATATATCATCTGCACACACACACACACACACACACCCTACCCATACAATATCCGACCCGTATGTTATGTGCACGTTATAACATCTTGAGGGAGGGGGAGGGAGGGAATAAGTAGTAGACCGATGCCTCAAAAGGGAGGGGATAAATGGGCGGGACAGGTTTATGAAAAAAAAAAATTGAGAAGAAAAAAAAAAGAAATGAAAACTGCCAATCGCCATCAGTGCGGGTTTGAGATCAGACCACCCGCTCGCTCTCTGCCGGCTCAGTGGCCAGGCCAGGCCAGGCCAGGCCGGGTATCCGCCGACTGCATTCTTTTCCAATATTCTGCCCACACACCGAATTATTTACATTTTTAGACATGCTCGGTTAACTATCTTATTTGAGCCTGTGCCATTAACTGTAGCAGACATCGGTACGGCTTTGATATCAGCTTCTGATATCGTACCTGGGGTGGGGTTGGGGGGGTTGGGGGGGTTGGGGGTTGTGTCTGGAGGGGGAGGAGGAGAGTTGGTGATGATGATGATGGGGAGGAGGAGGAGGAGGAGGAGGTGGTGGTGGTGGTGGTTTGGGGTTGGGGGAGGGTTGGGTGGGGGGTGGAGGTTGAGGAGATGTTTCTCTGAGACGAGGGTTTCTCTCCTCGGGAGGCGCGAGAGGACGAGGGTCGAGCTCACGTGATGACGATGATTACGGGTGGGGGTGATGACGACGATGATGACGCCAGCTCGAGACGAGGACAGATTTAATGATGAAAGATGGAGGCTGTGAGACGCGCAGCGATGAATAAGCTCGTCAGACTGGCCGATGGGCAGCGGTCGATAACAGTTGATAAGGTGTTTAGTAAACGAGGATAATAAAACGGCGTCTGGTCGTGTGGGGGGAACATCCAGGGATGGAGGGTGTGTGTGTGTGTGTGTGTGTGTGGGGAACATCCAGGGGTGGAGGGTGTGTGTGTGTGTGGGGAACATCCAGGGATGGAGGGGTGTGTATGTGTGTGTGTGTGTGTGTGTATAAGTGTGTGTTGGAGGGTCGTGTCGGCCCAGGCGCTCTGGTCTCCAGCGTTGGCATATCCTGTCGTTGTCTCGTCATAGCTCACTTGTCTCCCGTTCATTTAATTTTTTTCTTTTCTTTTTTATCTTTACATCACTCACATCTTTCGTCGTATTTCAATTTTTGTTTGTTTGTTTGTTTGTTTGTTTGTCCGCATTACTTTACGTTTTTCGTCGTGCGTCATTCGGTCACCCGTCGTGTATCAGTTCGTGTTGCATGGTGGCACATGACTCGTTTTCTGTGGCACGTCACTTTCCTCTTCCATCGCAGGGGGTTAACCTTATTGACCATGAGTGGATCATCACGGGCCCGTCCAGGGGCTGAATCGGCATGGGTTCGAATCCTGGGCGTGGCGGTTGGTTGGCGCGCACCCAACCCAGGTGTTGATCCTCCGCTTGTTGCTGGTCGATAGATGGGTGCCTGGCTTAGGCTAGGGTGTGTCCTTGTGTGTATACACGCGCTTAGTAATGAAAACATGGTACTACATATATACAAGATTAAGTGACGGTGGGAGGGGGGGCAACATGAGTGTAAAACTCTCTAACCCCGTAACTCACCAACAGTAATCACAGACACAGAGGTTTCGAATCAACCTGATCACAAATGAAGAGGCAAGGAAGCATATCACTAATTAACCGGAGGGAAATTATACAACGGCATGATCAACTCAAAGCAGAGCGAGTCATTCTTGAAGTTAAGATTTTGCTCGGTGAATTAGGTTGCATTATTGACAGGTTCAGTCCAAATTATATGTTGATATTATCCCCCCCCCCCCCCCCCCCGTGAACTACTGTTTGATCAGTGCATTGTGGTGCATGATTAACACGCCCATGAGCGTGTAGCCGCGGTTGCGTAGATGACAAGGACGGTGCTGGAGCCTAAACAGCAAGCGAGCAGTCATAGTTGTAGATCCCTCCCCCCCTCCTTCCCCACACCCCCCACCTTACTCTTCCTCCAATACGGCTGTCTTGCAAACCCCCTTCCCCTCCTCTTCCAACTTCCCCTCCTCCCCCAACTTCCCCGAAGAGCTACCTTTTTGGCTGCAAGGTCACTGCCCTGGCGACCGCCATTATCCACGTGATCGATTCTGTTGGAGCGTGAGTGATTTGCAGGGTAGACCCCAGGCAGACCGTCCCGATAAGAAGTCGATATTTACTCCCCCAGAATAACATAGAAATTATGGTCGCTTTCAACTCTCTCTCTCTCTCTCTCTCTCTCTCTCTCTCTCTCTCTCTCTCTCTCTCTCTCTCTCTCTCTCTCTCTCTCTCTCAGCGAAAGAAAACGAAGCCCGGTCTCTGCTTTACTGTATTATACCTTCAAGTAATTCTGAGTTGATCCTCTGTGAGATATTTGTACACCATTTAAGGACATCCCGAGGTATCAGATCCCTGAGAGACGAGGTTCAGTACTCGCGCAGGTTCTCGCGCAGACGGTCTAGTGGTTTGAGGAAAGAACGGTCGGTTATTATAGTCGGTCCTTAGACATGACGACAGCGGTTCAGAGAGGACGTTGGGACGACTTTAAAAGCGAGAGTACACCACAGGAACACAGACGGTCACTCGACGCATCATCAACAAGAATCACTTGTGAGAAGGACAGACGGGAGTGATAGGCGACACCAGCGGGGAGCGTTTGCCAGAGGGAGGTAGCCCATAAAGCATATTAGTTCCTGGAATAACCAAACGTGGCTGGGCATGAAGAGGATGATGACGTGGTGGATTAAACAACGACTGGGTTTCAGTGTCATTACAGCTACCCAGCCTCCCGAAGCCTCCCTGGCCTCCCGACCTGGGGAGGCCAGGGAGAAGTTCCCACGGCGTGGGCCCCAGCGAGGGAGGCTGCCAGGTGTCCGGCCGCCGCGAGTTAGGTGGTCTGCTCAGCGGACGTGGGTAGAGGCGGTAGACGAGAACACCCCTGGCCAAGGGATGGAGATGGGCGGGGCGGGGTGTGTGTGTATGGTGCAGGGGGGAAGGGAGGAGATGGGGAGGAAAGGGTTACCTTGGGCACCGTGGGTCAAGGGGGAGGGGAGTGGGTGACGACATCGTTGGCCAGGAGGGCGGTGGGAGATGTGGTTGAAGGCGGAGAGAGTGGGGAGGGCAAAGCACTTTGTGAGGAGGTTCTTGGAGAGGGTGTTTGGATATTGTATGGGTCAGGGGGTCGGAGAGGGTTAAGAGGAGACGTTGGGACTTACAAAGAGAGTGACTTGAGTAGATGGGTGAGGAAATGGATGGGTGAGTAAGTGGATGGGTGGGTAAGTGTCAGGTGTGGTGGCAGACTGTGGGTCGAAGCTAGGGGAAATATAGAGAACAGTGAGAAGGAGGAGATCAGGGAGGGGTACACTACGTTAAAGGTGTAGAGCAAGGGGGATGAGGAAGGAGGAGCCGGAGTGAGGTAGAACTCATGAGAGAAGAGGAGGAGGTAAATGAGGCATGGCCGTCTTCCAGAACTAAGTCGCGGGCGAACGGTAGCAAGCAGCTCCTGCCATCTTACTGACACACACACACACACACACACACACACACACACACACACACACACACACACACACACACACACCGTGCCACCCACACACTCCGAGCCGCGAGGAACACGTGTTCTGGGGCGCACCCGGCACCTGGTGCACCGGTCGGCGACTGACAACACCAGGAAATGGAAAACCTATGCTGTCATTTCCTGTCCCTCTCTATCCGTCATCGAGTCCAAAAAAAAAAAAGGACAAACTCCTCCATCATGTACTTGAATGTCCCGAGGGTATCGCAGTCTCGACACCGCGCAGTGGGTGTTCCCAGTCATCCACATGCCTCCATGGCCGGACCTTCAAGGGCGCCACGGCACCTCGCACGTACGTAAAGCATACAAGAGCTACCGGGTGTATTTGTTGGCCATCAATTTCGCGCTGTTGCGTTGTCTTGGATTCCATCTACCGTGGAAAAATACGTCGGATGGGCGACGGCACAGACTCACCGATCACTGATAGGAATCCTCATTGTCCGTACAGTATGACAGATTGTACACTGTTCGTACGATTACTAGTGTGTGTGTGTGTGTGCCTCGTGATCACACACACACACTCACACACACTCACACACACACACACACACACACACACACACACACACACACACAGTGTTTGTTATGCCTTAGAAATATGAACGCTTTTGATTGTGTTGTGACAGACGCCGATCCCTGAGAGAGATACATACACGATGTCCTTCAGTCTCGTATATAATGAATGGGAACGTCTTGAGTCATCTTGCTCACCACACACACACACACACACACACACACACACACACGTGATGAACTTGATTGAACACCAAGCGATGAACAGTTACCGTATTACAGTAGAGTTGACACACACCACCGTAGCCCAGGATAACAGAAGACTGAGCAGCTCACTTGCATGGCCGTTCACTCGTTCATGTGTAGTTCATGAAGTTTACAGGAGGGTTCTTGTATCTGTTCGTAAAGCGATGTGCTTGGAACAGGTCGATTGTGGTGACGAACGACGGTCCGTGTTGTGTGTGTGTGTGTGTACACGTATTCATTTCATCTCTGCATACGTACATATTTACATACAGAATTGCATACCGTGTATTCACATGTATATTGATGTATGTACATATTTATAAGCATGGATACAGACGTAGGTACACGCACACACCCATACATGCACGTAAACGTGCATTCGTAAACTGAAGGCAGACATTCCCGGATGATACATTATTATTCATTTCGTACAACGAACTGCCGAAGCTGTTGCCATCCGGGTGAGCGCTGCATGAACGCTGCCGGCAGACTCCCTCCTCAATATCCCATTGCCATTTTCCTCGTTTTATTTGGTGTAGTTGGCGGTGCTTGTGGGGTGGGGAGGGTTGTGGGTGGTTAGATAGGCTATAGCCTTCTTGGTAACCCTGGCCGCCTTGTCCCGTATCTTGCACAAGTGACATTTAATTACACGTTTTACTCGCACAGAGAGCAAGAGATCCCGACTCTCTCTCTCTCTCTCTCTCTCTCTCTCTCTCTCTCTCTCTCTCTCTCTCTCTCTCTCTCTCTCTCTCTCTCTCATATTCACTCCTCCTCCCTTCCTCTCACCCCTTAACCTTTGCGTCAGACTTAGAGACTTGGGGAGGCATTCCCTTCCCAAGGGGAGTTCTCGTGGGGTTGCGTTCCCCATTTGATGGTGTTTAGTGAGGACTTTTGTTCGATTCTTTTGCGAGGGAACCCTCACCATGTACTGTGCTGGTTGGAGATCTCCGGAGGTGGATGAGAGGAGGGGGAGCCACGGATCTGATTTTCCGGCAATGTGCCATTGTCTTTTTCTTTCTCTCTCTCTCAATCCTGTTCATCCGGTCTCAGGATGTCTTTTCTCGATCTTAAAGACGTCTGACTCTAAACCAGCGGCAGCTAATGGGTTCTTCATATCACATTATTGCCTTTGGGAGACTTACTGTGAGATTAGCCATTTGATTGAGGCTAATAGATGTATGATTTCCATGTTTTTACCACTTATTCTCAAGGAAGATTGCCTTAAAATGCTGGGTCTTTTGTGGTGGGCAGCAATATGATTTCGAGATGATCTTTAATAAAGACAGCTTCAAGATGCTCTTTCTTTTTTTTCAAGACCGACTTCGAAGCTGCTTCAAGTTGGTTCTACAAAGGTTCGTAGGCGCTTCACTGTGGGTTCAAGATGAGCACTGGGATCGCTCTCATATTGTCTCGTACTGGCTGCATGACGACGGTCATGGGATATGAGGGCCCAACAGTATTTCGAGACAACCTCTCTCTCTCTCTCTCTCTCTCTCTCTCTCTCTCTCTCTCTCTCTCTCTCTCTCTCTCTCTCTCTCTCTCGTAAAGGCGGCTGTAAGGCAGGCTGCTTCCCGATTTCAAGACAAGCTTTGAAACGATTTCATTAAGGATATTCAAAACTGTCTCGCGATGACTTCATTATGACCTCGAGACTGCTTCGAGACGGCTCTGAGATAGATTTAAAACGGCTTCGGCATAGGGCTTCAGTAGCGGTAACTTTGAGGTAATGACGGGGCTTGGCTCCCATGCATCATCACGGCTTCAATTCCCGGTAATAATTTATTAATAAAACGGCCAATCAGGAGTTATTTGTTGACCTGAAGTGCTTGTTTTTGTCTTTGTAACGCTGGAGGGACGGCACTGACGGCCCCCATCCCCCTCCTTACCCACCACATCCTCCACACATCCCCAGACACAAACGCCCGCACACCAGTAACCTACAGACACACACACACACACACACACACACACACACACACACACACACACACACACACACACACACATAGAGAAAAACACTTAATGAACTCTGGATCCTGTCTTTATGCGGATCTGTCCGTCCATGCGATTTTTATCCTACTCTTCAGCCTTTAGAATTTCTCTGTCCGTCTCCAGCTGCTTGGCTATTTTCTGTCTTAGATTTGCTATTGCTGTCTTTCTTCTTACTCTTCTCCTTCCCGTTTTTCTTTTCTTTTACTTTCCCCACGTCTTCCCTTCCGTGTGTTTCTTTCTTTTTGTTCTCTCTCTCGCGTTTCAGGCTTTCTCTAGTATTGTCTCCGTGGTGTTTTGATTCCCTACACCCCCACTCCCCACCCGCATTTTATTCGTCCATCACCATCTTTGTCTTGCAGTTGGTAAGGCTTGCTGATTCTCATCTTCTCCTCCTCCTCCTCCTCCTCCTCCTTGCATTTTCTCACGTTGACAATAACGTGCTAATTCGAGTTTAAACAGTGACTGCCATCGTCGTTAAAGGAAAGTCGGAACGAGGGAAGGGTAGAATCGCGTCAGTCACCACCTACCTTCGCGGTGAATAAACCACAGTCCCGCGGCGGTCGCCAGCTTGCACAGACCATGCTGTGAAACCCCCTTTTGAAAAAAGGGAGGGAGAAAGAAAAAGCCAAATGGTAGTGACCCACCACCGCATTCCTCTCCAGAGAACTTCATAGAGCAAAACTATATTATTACGGATCTCAACTTCCTAATCGTGGAACGAAGCTATCAGCGTAATGTCTCTCTGCCACATTCTTTTTTTTTTTTTTTCGGGGGAGGACCTGGAACCAGCACTCCCAGTCTACAGCGTTTCTCGGTGGGTACAAGAGACGACCTGCGTTACTGCACATTTGGCTAGAACTCTGTTTTTCACCCCTTGCAGCTTGACCTCCGTATATATATATACTGTTTGTTAAGGACCAATTCAACCCTCACTTTTTCTAACATCTTTTTTTCTTTCAATTATTCTCACTACACGTTTTGCTTCATCTGACGAAGCAAAACGTGTGGTGAGGAAATTTGAGAAACCCAGCAGAAAGCGAGTGTGTGGAAAATATGCATCGGTCTTCAAGAAACAGTGTATGAGAGAAAATATTCTGCCTCTCTCCCCGAATATATATATATATATATATATATATATATATATATATATATATATATATATATATATATATATATATATATATATATATATATATATATATATATATGTAAATATGCATGTATGGCTCACCCAAGTAAAGATCACAAAAGAAATTCTTCGCCTGTCAGCCAGTTAATCGAGTATTTCCACCGTAACCGAGCACTCTTCGCTCTCCATGTGTCTAATACGAAAGGTGAATATCTTCCACAACCATAAAGTATTTGTGATTCATCCAAGGTGTTTCATGAAGCACGTGACCTCTCTGGAATCCTCCACAACCCACGAAGTTTCAAACAGTACGAGAGTGATGACCTCTAGGAGGACCTCAATAAACTGAGAAGGTCACTACACCCTCTGGGTAACCAACCTTACAGTCCAGGATCTCCACACACACACACACACACACTCCAGAAACCCTAAGAATATATGTGGCTCCCCATAACCCAAGACGTCCATCATTATGACATCAGAAAAGCGCATTACTTTCATGCAACTCCAAAGAACCCTTGTAACCTCTTTGGGTTCCCAGTCAGACGCTTCCATCCCACAAGAACCCTCCTAGCTGTAGACTCACGAACCCCTGGAACCTTTACATCGGAGAACCGCCAGTTCATCTCATAATCTACAAAACCATAGGTCTCTTTAACTAATGGGTTCCTTACCAGCCGAAGACTCGGGGAAATCGTACAGCCCAAGACCTCCATAACGTCAAAGAAATTTCTTTGCCTACGGTCTCCACAACTTAAGATCTCCAAAGTCTAAAAGTATCTGCATATCCTAAGATCTCAGCCACCCTTCACCGCTCAAGACCTCCACTGCCGCAAGGAAGATATGTATATAGCCAAAGAACAGCTCCATAACCTCAGGGTGTCTGCGTAACGTAAGCCCTCAACAACCTCGCTTAACCTAAGACCTCCACAACCTCAGGATATCTACGCAACTTGAAGACCTCAACAGCCTCAAGGTGTCTTCATAGCCTGAGACCTCCAGAACCCTAAGGAATATACATAAGACCCTCAGCCACTTCAGGGTATGTACGTAACTTAAGACCTCGACAGCCCCAGGGTGTCCTCACAGTTTAAGACCTTCAGAACCTCAGGGAACCTGCACAACCCAAGACTTCCACAACCTCAGGGAATCTCTGAACTGGGGGAAGTATAAAACTGATACCTTACGAGCGGAGGGTAATGGCCTGATCGCTTCTGGGGGGCCGATCATCCGTGAAGACTCAGGCCACACACTGGGGAGAAGGGACGGAGGTGGATGAAAGACAGGGAGAAGGATGAGGAAGAAGAAAAGACGGAAAGAGGGAGAGAATGTACGTAATCGTAGCATTTGCGAGAAGGACGAGGAAGAAGAAAAGACGGAAAGAGGGAGAGAATATATGTAATCGTAGCATTTGCATAGAATGATGTTACTTTCCAATTTGAATTACGGGCCATTCTCATCTTCCAAAATGATTTGCATCCTGCTTGAGCTAGTTTGAACTGGTTTCACTGTGGGGGGGGGGGGGGGGGGGGAAGCTGGAGTATGAAGTTTCCTCCACACATTTAACCAGTGAGATCCAAACCCAGTTAGAATGAAAATCTTCGTAGACTTTGGAGTGCCTTCTTGCTCTAGTTGGAATGTCAGGGTTGTAACGTGGCTGTCCTCCTCGGGTAGATTTTACATTCTGTCCTTATTTTATCATTAAGGATCTTCTTTTTTCAAGACTCTTCAGTCGCATTGAGGTTCATATATATAAATATATATATATATATATATATATATATATATATATATATATATATATATATATACCATCTTCGAAAACAATTCTTTCTTTGCAGTGCTCATCCTAGTGAATTACCTTTTTTCTTATATATATATTTTCCCGTGCTGATGACTGCTGCTGGCAATACTGTATATTTTCCCGTGCTGATGACTGCTGCTGGCAATAATGATAGTTTTCTCTCGTTAGGATATCACAATTTTTACTTATCACCTGTTTTTTTCTTTTTCTTTTGTCCTTAATTCTCGGTATTCTCGCATTAATTCTCAGATTCCTAAAACGTGGAAGTAGCGCGTCTCTGGGTGTAGTCTTGGTCGTTTCGTAATTCTCTTCAGACGTTTCCCTCTGAAGCCTCAAGAATACAGATTCACATCCTTTTTTATTTCCCTGGCAATCGCGGAGCTCCGTTTTCTTGACGCGTAGCGGTGGAATTTGTCTGTGTCTGGTAAACTCGTCTGCTTCTCAATTTCCCAGCATTTTGACATTGATGCGCTCAAGCTTGATGACCTTTACCTTTGGTCTTTCTCCCCCTTAACTGCAGTATGCCTTTCCTCCTTCCTTCCATACGTTCCTCAGCTGGTGTCATTCTCGAGTCGAGGTTAACAAGTCTCTCTCAGGTACGTTGCTCCCGGCTTCCCGTGTGTTTACCAAGCCTTTGCGGTTGTCTCGTCAGGTCCACATTGACGTTTTAGGAGCGTTTGCCTACAGAGAGAGAGAGAGAGAGAGAGAGAGAGAGAGAGAGAGAGAGAGAGAGAGAGAGAGAGAGAGAGACGTTTTCCAGAAATCGTGCCACGAACCACTTTCAGTATCCAGGCCCCCGGCCGCGATTACTCAAGCTTAACATAAGGTCTTAGTTACTTCCACTTGTTTATAGAGCTTTTAAGGGGAGACGGGTAGAGCTCCACTCCCAGAGTGATTTCCTTCTCTCTCTCCCTTCCTCCTCCCCAGCCTCACTCTCCCTCCCTCTCTTTCACGTCGATCCATGTCATTTCCTTTTCTTTTTTTATGGCCTGAGTTTAAAAGGTTGGCGGAGGATTATTATTATGGGATTATCTCAGCCCAGCGGACAGAGCTGTACCAGGCCACCAGCAGTAGCCTTGAGCTACCAGATATCCACCAGGCTAGTGCCGACCAGCCATCACCAACCCAGACAAGCAGCCGGAAATTCTATGGACAGTGAAAGCTGAACCGGAAAAAGGGGGAAAAAAAAAGCTGAAAATGGAATTGACATTTTCCTCGATATATTCCAGTTTCCAGTTTCCGAGGCCGGTTCTCCTTTTACCTCCCTGCTGTAATTTTCCCCGGAGTGCGTATTGATGGAC
>NC_092260.1:21704698-21727198 GCF_036320965.1 Panulirus ornatus | reverse complement strand
CAAGAAAATGGAGATATGTGTGGTGGTCGTGGTGTTCCCATACTTATTAGAAACGCAAGCACACAAACGCATGGCAAGAGGTGAGCAAAATATTCCCCATTAGGATTCATCAAGTCAGCAGTTACAATATTAGGTGAGTCGGGTGGCTGCCAGGGGGTCCTTGTAGACACCATCACCACACAAGTGGCCTGGTGACGGAGATAAAGATTCGCTCACGTTCCTCGAGGCTTCAAGAATGAAAGAATGCTTCAGCTCTCTTCTCCATGATTTTTCAACCCCGTCTCAGTATTTGGTTGCAGGAAAAAAGAGGATGAAGTGAACGCTGTTTCCATTTTATTTCTTCGTCCTGGAGAAATCTTTTCGTCTCGGTCTTGCCTCCATTGGTCGCCGTTAGAACTTGTTATCCGGTCTTTCAGAACCCGATCTAGAGTCTTTATACACTGACTCGGGAATTTAAGATTTTCTTTTGTGTTGATATGAGATGGAATCCTAGGGACTGAAGCTGAGTATTAGGGTTGGAGGAAGGGGCTCAGGTCCAGACTGCGCAAAGGATCATATGGAAAGAGAGATCAGTGCCTGTAAGGGCTCAGACGGGTGTGTTTTGAAGGTGTAACAGTAGCCCCGACACTGTTGTATGGGTGTGACTCTTGGGCCGTAAACTCAAAGGTGAGGGAGGGGAGGTTGAGATGAAATACTTAAAGGCGGTATTTGGTGTGAGACGGACTGAGCTTATAAGGAGTTGCATTGTAAGACTGAGAGTTAGGAGTAAGCGCAGTATGATTGAGATGGCTGACCAGGATGTGCTGAAATGGTTAGAGCAAACGGATACGGTGAGTGAGCAATGACTGGTTAAGACTTAGAATGTCAGACTTAGAGGGAACTAGGGAGAGAAGGCGACCGAGAAGATGATGTAAGCCTTGATGTAGGATAAGAGGCGTGCATTGATAGAAAAAGAAAGGTCGTTGTGTTATACGGGGGCAACGTCCTGTTACCGGGCGGAATCATGGAGTTATGTTTGTGGGTCTTGTGTGTGGATGGCGACCTTTCGTTTTGGTGTATTATACACGAGAACCAGAGATTGGATGTGTCCGAGTGAGACCATTGTTTGTGTATGTCTGGTGGTACAGAAAAGAAAAATTCCTCGTCGCTACTGATAAGCGTCCATTGTCTGATAGATTGTTTTTATTATTATTATCATTATTATTATAATTATTATTATTATTATTATTATTATTATTATTATTATTATTTTTTTTTTTCCAAAAGAAGGAACAGAGAAGAGGTCCAGGTGAGGATATTCCCTCAAAGGCCCAGTCCTCTGTTCTTAACGCTACCTCGCTATCGCGGGAAATAGCGAATAGTATGAAAAAAAAAAAAAAAAAAAAAAAAATTATTATTATTGATGTTGTTGTTGTTGTTGTTGTTGTTGTTGTTGCTGTTATTCTTGAAAAGAAATCACGTGGTGCGGTGACGAACGTTGCTGACCATGAGTCAACACAGGCCTGTATCGGTTCGAATCCCGGGTTGCGACAGAGGGCCAACACCCAACTCAGGTGCTCAGAGTCCCCTCGGGGCATGTCGATAAATAGGTACCTGGCATGAGAGTAAAGACATAGTACGTACATACAGGTTTAAGCGACGGGGGGGAGCGCGAGTGTAAGACTCTCTCCGTTGCACACAAATAGTAATCACACATAATAATCACATACGCAAGCCTGGTCCGCTGGACAAATACGGTCCGGGAATGGCTGCCATCTTTCACCATTACTGTACGTCCTGCACAATACAGCAATTATATCCCAGCTGAACTGTTCATTATTTCAGGATCGTATTGTGGCCCACAAGCAGGGTGAGGGGGGGGGGATGGGGTGGGGGGGTTTCTGTCCTAGTGGGGGGGGGGGCGGAGGTGCTGTCCTAATTGCTGGGGATACTGTCCTAGATGGTGGTGGCGGGGGGTGCTGTTCTTGGTGCAGGGGTATTGTCGTACGTTAAAGGGTACTGTCCTTGGTACAGGGGTGAGCATGGGGCCGTGATGTAGGGGGACTTGGGTCAGTGATAGCGCACGGGGCGGGGAGGCCGCGGGGGGCACACATTATTCTAAGGCGCATGGGGTGCGTGGGTAAGTTCCGGACGCACTTGGGGGCCCGCTGATCCGGACGCATGATGGGGGTGGTGCCTGAGATCCGGTGGGGCTCTTGATCCAGCTAGACTGATGGAGGAGACCCCGACGAACCCGGGGTGTGTGAGGGAGCATAATGACCCAGGCCCCAAGGGACCAGCGGACTGCATACAAAGTGTTGTCAATGTGTGCAGCTGGAGTCACTCGGTAGCTGGGCTAGGAAGGCTACCAGGCCTGGGGAGATTGTGGGGTAGGGGGGTTCGGAGAGGCTATCACGGCTGGGGGGAGGATGCTGGGAGGCTCCCCGGCGTAGGGAGGCGTGCGGTCGGGGAGGCTACCAGGCCTGCATTGGGCTTAGGAGGCTATTCGTCCTGGAGAGAAGCTGCGGGTGTAGGAGGCTACCAGGCCTGAAGAGGAGGGGACATGGGAGGCTTCCAGGCCTGGAGAGAAGGGGTTCAGGGAAACTGTGAACCTGGGGAGAAGTAGGATCGGAGAGTCTACCGGGCGTAGGGAGGAGAGAGAGAGAGAGAGAGAGAGAGAGAGAGAGAGAGAGAGAGAGAGAGAGAGAGAGAGAGAGAGAGCGAAATAAAAAGGCAAGATGAAAGAAGAAAGACAGGCAAGAAGAAGAGGAGAAGTAGGAAGGGGATGAAGTTGAAAACATGAGTGTAAAAAGTAGTGAAACAGGAGAAGCTAATCTTAAGGAGAAGACACGAGAGGAGGAGAGGAGAGGACACAAGAGAAGGGGAGGAGGGGACATGCACTTCCTTGCTATGCTAGACGTGTTCCCGGGTACATGGTGTCCTCCACACTGAGAGAGAGAGAGAGAGAGAGAGAGAGAGAGAGAGAGAGAGAGAGAGAGAGAGAGAGAGAGAGAGAGAGAGAGAGAGAGAGAGACCCTTGCTCATCATGAGGGTAAAATAGCATCTCTTTATCCTGCAGGAGAATCTTCAGCTGTTTGTTTTCTTCACTTTCCAGCGAATTCTGTGCCGAGAAAATATGTGTAATGAGCCTATGGCATAGCGGAGACGCAGGCATCCGCCCCCGTGCTTTCCAAGACATTTCGTTGTGCGCACGGCGCACGTCGTCGTCGCAGCCCTGCGGAATCTTGGTAAATTACCGTTGTTAACTTGACATTTTCTCCGTCATTAGTTAGTAATTCTTCCCTCCTTAAGGGTGGACTCTGGCCCCGGCCAGAATGCTAAACTCGTGATTAAAACAGTTCGTGTGAGCATTAGCGTATCTTGTTTTTAAGTGGAGGGGGACAACTTCTCGTGTACGTATCATTCTGCTACTTTACGTAAAGTAGCGACAGAGGTTCGTGTATAGGTATTAGAGCAACATGTGTAAGCAGAGACGGGAGTTCGTGTTGGTAATTATTATAGCATTTTGCAGCAGACGTGGGACTCATTGGGGAACTAATGAGATTTTGTGAGTACATCAAGATGATGTACAACACATCGCGAGGTACATCACGGGAGAGAGCGCAGGCCATGTGAGTACTTCAGCTTTGACAGTACTGCTGCAGAAGACGCCGTAAGTGCTGGGATATATATATATATATATATATATATATATATATATATATATATATATATATATATATATATATATATATATATGAGAAGATGGGGAGAGGTGTTCCGTACATGGGGTTGCATTTAGCTTGTCTGAAGTGGTTATTAAGTCGGTCGAGTACCTCTGGTCCGGCGTGATGGGGGATAGTCTGACTCCCTACCTGCAACGTGCGGGCGCAGGCGGTTGTATACACACCACCACTACGACCCCGGGGAAGACTGACCTACCACCACGCCAGCGCCAACAGTTGCAATTACTTGCGACAGAGGTCGTTGACGACGGCGACGCTTGCCGCTCTTACCGTTACTACGAACCAGGACGGACACGACGATGATAGTCACTACCACGAAAGCGGCACTCACGACCAAGACGACTACTACGTTTAATTGATAGTACTAAGGACGACGACCACATCTACCACGGCACCAGCGATGCCTGGGGACGACGTCCAGTGCCATGACCGAAACAACGACCGCAACGACTCCCACTTCAGTGGCAGCTGCGGCGAACATGAAAGTCGACAACGTCGCGACGAAAGAAGAAGGAGAGGAAGGAAAGACGTCCCTTGTGTCTTGCCTCTGGTTCTAAGAGAGACACGAGAGCAAATAACCAATCTACTAGCCAGCTGTCGGTACGTGTTAGTGACCAGGTAATCTCAGTAATGATCAATTAATGCACCGGAACGAGCGTGTAAAATCGTAGATGATCCAAAAAAGTATCTCGGTTTGAATAATTGTTGTTGTTGTGGCCTGTGATATCTCTGTGTACATAGACAAGGCGTTTCTGTTGATAGCGTGGGCCTTCGAAGGGGCTGTGTGTGACGAAGCGAGCACACATAGTAGTGGGATAGATGTAGGCAGGTATAAGGCATACAGTGGGTGTACGTAGTAGGGTGGCGGTTGGGCACGAGTAGGCTCGGGGAGCTAGAAGGCCCTCTTCGTCACGTCTGTTGAAAATATACACAGGTTGGATCATTATTGATAACACTGTTGATAATACACAGTTGGACACAAGATACAAGATTGATATTGTACGGAATATACTGACGTTGATATAGATAACATGAGTGTGAAAAGAAGTTCAATGGACGTAACAAAATTAGGCGAACAATGATGTACAAAATGTACTACTATCACTGGTAGGAACTACACAGGATCAGAGTACATGTAGATACAAGGTGTAGGATATGTGTACAAGGTGTATAACATACGGGATACACATTAACGTTGGCGCTTTCAAGAGAGAAGTTACATGATCATGTGTGTGTGTGTATAGCTCAGGGTGTAGCAAGCAAAATTGTTGGGTATTCCCTCAGTCATACAAGTAGTAAAGTAAGCCATGAAAAAGAGTAAAGTAAGTACATATACTTGAAAGGACTGTGCACCAGTTATTCAGAAAGGCTTCCAGGTGAATATAAGTAGTAAAGTAAGTCATGTAAACGACCAATAGGACCGTGTAAGTGTTAAAGAAGGGCATATAGATGATAATGTAGCTTACGTAAGCGGTCTGAGAAGACACACACACACACACACACACACACACACACACACACACAGACTTGCAGAGAGGACTGGACCTCAGGCCTGCCAGCACTGCTGCCACCACATCATCAGGTTCAAGACACTCAAGTACGTAACACTTGATACATAGACTTATACCTCTGTGTTACACACTACGGTGAAAGAATTTTTTTTGTAATATTTTTCATATTTTTCATAGATTTTCTTGTTTACGTAAGGAGACTCTTTCGCCATTATCGTTTTCGTGGTTGTTGAGACGTTGGTAACAGTGATGTGTAACGGGAGGAGAGAAGCGTCAAAATTTTACGTGATGTAATTGCTGGTAATTACTGTACAGTGGAATGTTACCACCCGGCCAGCTCACCACGGTACGGCGGGCGCACGGCGGTGGCAGCCGCCCCGAGAACTCACAAACTTTTCGCCACTGGTATATATATATATATATATATATATATATATATATATATATATATATATATATATATATATATATATATATATATATTACGAACAGAAGAGGGATGTCTTTATGTCGCCGGCGTAGCATGGCAGACGCAGGAATCTCTTTAAAGCCTCGTCTGTCGATCTGTCCTTTCGTTCGTTCGTTCGTCTTCGGGGAGTTGAACCATGACCTGAAACACAACCTTGTTCTTAACTTAGCAAAAAAGGAAGAAAAAGGTCTTAATCAGATGCTCCTAAGACTTTAATCCTGTTGTTTCCCAGTATCTCAAGAACTGAGTGGAATTAAAACCCCTCGACTCGTAGTTAAGACCCCTCGACTCTTAGTTTGAATATTGTCTTGAGTTTTTACAATATACAAAGAAAAAGCTTGGCCTTATGAAGCGTAACCTAGGGTCAGAAGTGGAGGGAGAATTCCACCTACGGTTAATGGAGACTTTATACAGTCTTTCCTCAGCAGATGAAGAACTTTATGTGGTGGTACGAAGGACGCAATTCTTGTATTTCGTTAAGGTTTATGGCTCTTATAGGAACGCTTACCCGGCAGCTTAACCTCGCTCACAGCTGGAAGACACTATCCAACTGTGGCCATGGAATGGAATACACACGTTTATATATTTTTTTTGACGTTTTCCAAACAGTTTTTCTTCCATCCGTTCCCACAACACTGCCACCGATGGCTGAGGTGCAGTGCAGACGGGAGACTCTCGTGTTCCATGCAACACCACACCCTCCACCCTCACCCTCCTCCTCCTCCTCCTCCTCCTCCTCCTCCTCCTCCTCCTCCTCCTCCTCCTTCTCTAGTGTTACCTTTACGATGAAACTCAACTTTCCGTATGAGTAACGTGACTCTAACTAACTTATCACTTATATGTAGTATTTATTTACTTAAACTTAGTGCTGTGCCACTTTGCATAAGGTACCTGTTATTAGGATAGGTATTTATGCAAATTTTAACGAACAGTTTTAGAGCTCGAAGGAATGTGCAGTATATATATATATATATATATATATATATATATATATATATATATATATATATATATATATATATATATATATATATCCCCTCTAGTTATTTCTATTGTATGTTTGTCTGCATACTTGTGTACCTTCGAGTATTTTCTCACTCACATAGAAATCAAAAGATGAAATTTGTCACATATATCAGTAGATTCGTTGGTGTTGTATTTTATGTTTCCTCAGAATGTTGACAGCTCCAAGTTGATACAAATGTGAGTCCGATGTTTACCGAAGGGTTGTTATGGGGAAAGACTGTTGTTCTCTTTGTTGCTGGAGTTAGATGCTCGCCAGGCACGGGCCCTTGTTTATAGACGGTCTGCTTTTCATTTTCTCTTCCTTTTTCTCTTCACCGTGTCCGCCTTCTTTCATAGCCTCAGAAGTAAATTGTTGGGATGGCTTTGGGACTTGAGGTGACGTGTTGTTGCAGACATACACCAGGAGAAGTGGACCCCCAGGCCCACTGTCTGTTATTACAGTGATGGCTTCAGTATGTGTAATAGGTTTCTGCTTAATGATGATATTCTTAAAATCAATATGGTTGTCATATTCATAGATTTAGATAAGCACCCGAGCTAGTATATCAAAGATGATAGATTAGGCTTCATCAAGTTGTTAGAATATTTATTCATCGTAATGTTTATGGTCGTAAGTGTCATCGAATTCAATCGAGATCCCCATTAAAGTCGTTGATATCAATAAACGTTAGCTTTTATCAAATTTTCACACGTATGGAATTTTTCCACGGGAAAAATGGTTCATCGATCATTAGACTCAGTAATGTTGCAACGAACTTGCGAGGCTTATCCAAATATTTGTCTTGGTTCATGTTGATCACAACACATAGTAGAGACGCCTTCTGTAAACCTCGATGACTCGTAATCTAAGGCTGAGAAATCTATGTAGAGAATATATCCAACAAAGGCAATAGGGCTGTTAAACTGGGATAGTGGAGGAGGGTTAAACGCACAGCATTTTTACAAATTTTACGGGTGACAAAAGTCGACCGATTATTTGATGATGTTCACAGTATTTGGGATGAGGGCTGTTCTTGTAGCGTTCTCTACGAGTTTGGATGGGCCCGATGCGGTTGCACTGACATGCTGCATCCACTCAGGGATGAGGGATCTCATACTGCAGGAGGTGACGATGGCGAGCAAGTCGCGGTGGCTCCTTCCCGAACCGTTGGCTGGGGTCCAAGTCGATGGTTGGAGAGAGTAGTAGGGAGGACCAGTGTGTGTGGAGTACCTCTTGATAATTGGTGTACGAGGGATGGAGGGTGGTCTTGTATGCTCTCTTTTTTTTCAAGTGCCTCTCCTGTGTGGTGGCTTTGAGTTCGAGGGAGAATGAAAGTTGTGTGGATGTTCTTGAGATCGGGAATAAGGGTGCCCCAGACATCTAAAGGGACTAATGTTGAGACGATGGGTGATACGTTTGATGACGTCGCTGATAATGTTCTTTCCATCTCGGTTTTGTCGTCCTCGTCGACGCAGAACCGCACGGTGAATTGAACATCATGGAGGCGGCTGAGGGGGAGGGCCTGGTGAGGCGGTGAGGGGTGGCTTGTGAAGGGTTTTGGGTGCGAGGTTGGCGTGCATGACTGCAGTACTGGTTTGGTTGATGGTGACGTTGGTAGCGGTGGTCCAGTTCTGGAGGCTGTTGGGGATGATGTGTTGGGCGATGCAGTCGGCACAGTCGTCGATATATTCCCATCAAGCCGGTGCATGCATTAGGGCATCATTTATAAGGATGAGGAAGCACAAGGTGTCCTATCTCCGTGCCCTGTGGGAGGCCGCGGGTGGGGAGGGACGAGAAGGTGGAGACGGCCCCTTCGGAAGTGCACGTTCAGTCCGACGACGCTGACTGGGCAGGTCTGCCAGCCGTGGATTGAGACCTCTCCCTCAAGCCCAAGGTTGATGGCTTGTGTTGCTGGTTATGTTATGGTCGACTAGCTCGAAAAGCTTCGTTGAAGTCAACGAAGATAGTTAATTATGCGTCGCTATAAAACTCAAACGTGCTCCTCTTATTGCACATTAACTTATGGCATTGATTGAAATAAACCCCATTCTCAGTATTACGAATTCAAGCAAGATATTCATGCATAGGGGAAAAAAAAAAGGTTTAAAAACGAGAAACATATCGAGGAAAAATGTAATCAAGGAAGATGGAGATGAAATGAAGTCATAACTTTAGAAATCACCGTAGAAAAAGAAAAGAAAGAAAGACTGATTCGGATCACTTGAAACATATTCGAGCACGGGTCTCATGCATAAATGAAGCCAAATGATCGATGACCCTTGATATCCGTTCTCGACTCAACCTTTTTTTTTTTTTCCCACTCATTCCCAACATCGAGGCGGCGCCGCTGATTAACCGTAGCATCTCTTGGCAAGAGTGAGTCTTGAAAGCACTTTTCAAGTCGGTCCCCCTTCTTCTTCTTCTTCTTCTTCTTCTTCTTCTTCTTCTTCTTCTTCTTCTCCAGGACTTTTCTTCCAAACGGCTCAGCATGAATAAGGACTCAAGGCGTTGCTATAATTAAGTGGAGATCACCCGAGCGTCACCCATTACAAGTTTCACCGTCAGTGTGAATTACTATCCTCGCCGCCCTCCACCGACTCCTTAATGACATGTTATTGAGGACCGCGCGTCCACTCGCTTCATCTTGAGGAGTTAATTTGCAAAGTACGTTTTTATACCCGACAATTGCCGGGGAGCCGGGTCGATCTCTCTGAATCTCCCCCCCCCCCACTTCTACCTCCTCCTGCTCCCCCTCTTTCCTTGCCACCCATCCCCCATCCATGCGCGAGCGCGCGCTTTAAAAATTCATCCTCACCCGACTAGAATATGTATATATGTTTGTGCCTCCGAAGGCAGGGAAGAGATAAATTATCTTGCTAAATGGACGGGAACCGCAGGACGTCGATGTGCAATTGTTTCTCGGGCGATGTAAACAAACATGGCGGCCCCCTCGGATCTAAGAGGAGCCCAGGGGGGTGTTCCCGGGCTGCCCGGTCACGGCTCCCAACCCCCACGGTTACTGACCCTCACGTTTACACCACTTTACCCCCGATGCAAGTGAGCGAGATTGTGATGCCACCTAATAGTACATATTCTGGCCTAATCACGGGAGTTCAGGAGGTGATTGATGAAGGAGAACGGTCATTAGAGGCCCTAATTATATTAATCGGATCCCACGGGACGACATGACATCTGTTGTTGACATGCCGGAGGTACGATGAGTGGCAATGATGTGCGAGCCAGAAATTCCGCCTCATTTGTTTGCTTTCGTTTGCCGGGAAACACGTCAGAGATCCCACCAGCTAGTGGCGTTAACGTCATCCGCAGCTTCCAGTCGTCCTTCGCCAGTCTCTCCCGAAGCTCCGGGATCGAGCAGTCGTAGTGAAGAGCAGCATGACGAAGGAGAGAGAGAGAGAGAGAGAGAGAGAGAGAGAGAGAGAGAGAGAGAGAGAGAGAGAGAGAGAGAGAGAGGATATGGCTGCAGGTTGATAAGATTAGCCAAGTTTTGTGCGGTCAAGATCAGTTCCCAGCGGCTGCGGCGGGAGTCGCAGGAAGAGAGGCCGCCGCAAGTCTGCCCGGCCGCATTAAATCACGGGACCGCATGCGGAGCCCAACAAGTGTCTGGCTCAGCTGCGGCAGACGGACCGCTCAGTTTTTGCTGTTTCTCTCGGGATTTATGTCCGCTGAGCGAGCAATGGGGGACTGTGTGGTGTGCGTGTCGGGCCTTGGTGCCTCGCCGGACGCCTCAGTGTGGTACTGATACCTCATGACTTCTCCCTTACTGGATGTTGCGTATTTCCAGACCAAGACCTACAGACAGTATGTGGTGTGTTTCCAGACCAAGACCTACAGACAGTATGTGGTGTGTTTCCACACCAAGACCTACAGACAGTATGTGGTGTGTTTCCAGACCAAGACCTACAGTAGATATGGTGTTTCCAGACCTAGATCTATAGTATGTGGTGTTTCCAGACCTCTTCAGTCGGGATGTGGTGTGTTTCCAGACCTCTTTGTTCAGGATGTGGTGTGTTTCCAGACTTCTTCCATTATTATGCCAGTATGTTTCCAGACCTTCTCCTACCGGTTTTATGAGATAGGAATTCACAGTATGAGATGGGACGTCCACCGTATCTTGATACCTCTCCCAACAGTGTGTTCTGTGGTGGCACTTCTCTGCCAACGGCATACGATGCGAGCCGTAGACTCTCCATACAGTGTTTGATGTGTCGTTATTTCTTCAGCGTGTGATGATGTGTCGTTTCTGCAGTGTGTGTTGTGTCCTTTCCTCTACAGTGTCGTGTCCTTGTCTCCACAGTGGATGATGCATCCTTGCATCTACAGTGTGGTGGTGTCCTTAATTCTACAGTGTGTTTGATGTGTCTTTATTTCTGCAGTGTGGTGGTGTCTTTGATTTTGCAGTGCGTGATGTGACCTATTGTCTACAGTGTGATGTTCTTGTTTCTGCAGCGTGAACGTGTCCTTGCCTCTGCAGTGTTTTCTTGTTTCTCCAGTGCGTGATGTGACCTTACCTCTACATTGTGGTGCCCTTGTTGTCCAGTGGCCGTTATAGTATCCTCCGTCGTATATTATTCTCATTCCCTTTCCCTTACTCTCCGGAATTCAAGTTGCGAGAAAGAATCGCACACGCACACTTAGCATCCGGCCATACGCGTTCTTCTCCTTCTTCTTCTTCCCGCCTAAAAATCATAAATCAGCCGACTTGCCAAATGGCGGTGTGTCTCCCCCTCCCTCCCTCTCCCTTGCGCCATCTCAAGTTGAGCTTGACTGCTTGCCCAGTCGCCTTCCCTCCCTCCCACGAGCGGCTATTGTTCACATGCCTGGAGTTATTACTCATACATCAAGCCAAACTGAATTTAATGGTACGACCAAGCCTTTGATGCGGTGGTAAATTATGCTGATGTTTATGATTGAGTTGTGTTTGAATCGTCCGTGTTTACATAGTTAAGCTCGTGCTGTTTGGCCTGACAGAAGTGGCATGGCCGTCCCTCGGTCACTCTGACGTAAACGATCAATATCAAGATTTATTGTGTGAGTTTTGCATCATGAGACATGATACGTGCTGCGGTGTGCACTGGAAACGTAGTGGCCGGTGGTATGCGCGCACACACACACACACACACACACACACACACACACACACACACACACCTGCGTAAGCCAGGTATGTGTGTGTGTGTGTTTGTGTTTCTGGGTAAATAGAGCTGAATGGCTGTTGAAAGCCAGGAGTGTCTTGAATGTTATGGCTGGCGTGGTGATACCACTAGCTCAGAACATATAGTAATTTGTCTCTCTAAGTCTTGTGTATTGAACAGAGGTGGCCTCGTACCCCTTTCCTCCATTTTCTGAGATTCTAACTTTGCAATCAGGCTTTTTATATGTTGTATTTCATAAGCCCCTCATAGCCTTTATGAAACACGTTCTGAGTCTTGAATTCATGTACTGAGCAGACCTGCAAGCCACTGTACGACGCATTTTGTTCAGGTGACTACTAGATACACAGCAGTCGGTCTGCAGTCTACCCAGCTGTTCATCCTCCTTACAAGGATGTTCCATAATTTGGGTACCTGACTTAGGCTAGAATATATATATATATATATATATATATATATATATATATATATATATATATATATATATATATATATATATATATATACAACGTATATAAAATGGTCATGATTAGCCATTCAGTTGGCCGGGCCATTTAATTCAACATAGGAAAGTAAGAATTAAGCTTTTGTCACTTTTTTATTACTCTGTCAAGATACTTTGGTCTACAGTTTAATTTGATCCATTCAGTCTCGTACCTTACTGAAAGAATATCCATTCGCGCACTTCAACTCGTATATGCAATTTTGCCACAGTCTTTACATTCCGTCTCAACCCGGTAGCATCCCGTCTAACACAGTACCAGATACCTGTCTACCGACACAGTAGTATCCCATTCACCTCGGTGACGCCCCGTCTAACGCAGGGGATATATTCATATGTGTGTGTGTGTGTGTGTGTGGGGGGGGGGGGGGGTGACCTGGAACCTCGTATTAAGACGCTGATCGGCAGCTATAGCATGACAGGCTGCGAACAAAAACAAAAACACCTAACCTGCACACACACACACACACACACACACACACACACACACACTCATATATATATATATATATATATATATATATATATATATATATATATATATATATATATATATATGTATGTATCACACATAACCCTCCAACAGCCAAGGTTCGAACCCAGGACCTTATGCGTGGTAGGCGGGAGCGCCACGGCTAGGCTATGATCACTGCTGAAGCCGCTGGTAATAATAATTTCCATCGGAAGGAGATCGATAATTCAGTGTCGATAGATGTTTGGAGGCATTTTAAGAGATTTAGCGTTGCCTGCGTAGATGCCGGTGCTCTGCCGATGCCCTGCAATAAAGGCAATACTACGGTTTAATAGGCGACTACTGTCTGTACTTGGCGGGTCAGGAACACGTCTCTTAGAATTCAAATCATCTCATTGAGTTACAGGTGGATATACTCAGCATACCTGGGCATACTCTATTATCAGTCCATCTCCCTTAATTGTCTTAATATGCTATGATTGCGAAGCCAGTACCTCTCTACCCTGGCATTACACAGCCGGGGCACAGGGAGAGACCAGTGTTTGGGCAGCGCTGACTGCCGGGCCCCACACAGATCAGACGGACGTGTTGTTCAGGAGGTTTGGGGGACGAGGGGTGTCCTTCATGAGGTTTGGGAGGGGGGAGTGGGGATTGCTGTTCATAAGGTGGTAGGGTAGAAGAAGTTGGTGTTCTTCACAAGGTCGGGGGAGGTTGGTGTGGTCATGAGGTGGTAGGGTAGAGGAGGTTGGTGTTCTTCACCAGCTGGGGTGATCGGAAGAGTGTTGTTCTTCAAAAGTTCGCGGGTTGGGAGTGTTCAAAAGATGGGTAGGGGATGTTCAGAAGGTGAGGGGAAGTTGTTCTTATCGTAGTCTCCCTTGCAGGTCAGTCTCTATAAGTCAGTCTTTGGTGTATCTTTCGGTCTATTCTTTGCTCCTCCGTCGTCGACAGGAGCCGCTCCTTGTCGTCGGCAGGTGCAGGGCGTTCGACAAACCACAAAGTCGCACCCGGTAGATCAAGTCTCGTCACATCTGCCTCTTTGAAGTCTCGTGTCTGAGCTGTGCAATAGATGACCCGCGGACCATCATCTACATCCTGCTTTCACCACCAGTCGTCACACACTTCACCCGTCCTTCTCGCCAGCATCTCCATCAGTTCATCGAAACACACTTTCCCCCCAGCCCCCGTCTCCCTCCGCCCACCATCTCCGCCTACAGCTCCCATCTCCCTACTTACCTTCTCCCCCTCCACACACACACACACACACACACCTCCCATACCCCTACCCACCCGCTTCTTTTTAACGAAGCACAGTCCCTCGTCATACATGACTTCACCCTCTAAGTATATGGTTAAAGAAGAAAAAAAAAAGGGAGGGGAAAAAAAAAAACGGGCTGACATTTCTTCCCCGGAGACGTTCACCAAGTCTTAAATTACGTCAGTCCTCATTAACATGTGCAGCAGCATGACAGGCGCCTCTGTTTAATAAACTCCCCGGGGGCTGAAGTGAGTTCGTCTCAGGGACGGAGGAGGAGAGAATGAGGGTCGGTAGGAATGAGAGGAGAGGCTTGTGGGGGAGGGGAAAGTTGAAGGGAGAGACAGAAGCAGGGAAGGATTTTTGGGGGGAAACAATGGAATTAGGTAAAAGGGAGATACAGTTTTACTGTTTAGATATTCAGAATAATGAGAACCGTTTTCTACCTAGTCTGAGGAGGTTAAAGGAGGAAGGACTAGTGTAGGGCGTTCAGGGAGGAGGGGCTAGTGAAGGGCGTTGGAGGAGGAAGGACTAGTGAAGGGCGCTCTGGGAAGAGGGACTTGAGGGACTAGTGACAGCCTTCAAAATTTTTCTTTTTTTTGGATGGGAGGTCGTTTACAAAGTCGTTCACTTGGAAGAAAGACAAGAAATATGACGTTAATCTCAGCGATGTAAGAGGGAGCAGATCGTTAGACATCCTCCACACTTTAGTAAGTAGGAAAGCATACTATCTCATCTCCAACAATTGATGTGAAGGAGGGGAGACTTAGAAAACCCCATTAATATACTTTACGACAAAGAAAGATTAAACTTTATCCCGGCTCCTTCAGCTCTCGACAAGACTAGAAATAAAGGAAATGATAGAATTCACATATAAAGAAATGACTCACCCCACAAAAGTTTCAACTCCCTGCACCTCGACACAAGTTGGGATGGAAACAGAAGCAGCGCTGAACCACCACTTAGTACAACAGGAAGGTCTTAGGCCTGCAGACCTGGCTGGGGAAATTCATGTACGAGGTGTATATGTATGTACTTATGCGGTCTTCCCGCTGCGCCACGGCCGGTCCTGCCTTCTCAGATATGGATGTCAGAACAGGGACTTCGACTCTGCTCATACAGGTGAAGGGTGGTGGGCGTTGGTCGTTCTCCTCGCTACTGAACAGGTGGTGGCCACATCAGGCAAATTGAAGTATATAACTCGTCCATCGTATTACCATTTTCTCTTTTTTTTTTGATGGGGAGGTGGAGGGGAGGGCACGGTCCTCATATATCATAGGAACGCATTGAATTATATTGCCAAATTATCTATCATTCCCAGGATTATTCATATATTATCCAGATTTATTCTTCTGGACAGCTCTCATCGTGCATGAGCATCACGTCATTGAACTGAATAAATATTTGTTCAGGTTTTTTACAAGAGGATGCAAAGCACAGTCCAAATAGGTCTTGAATATTTTCCGTCTCCATATTCTTTTTAAGATATCAGGAGGCACGCAAATTGAGACAGACACCATGTAATAAACGAGTCCTCTGCTTGGTAAGTGCCATGATGATTATCATTACAGACCTGGTTCTGATTTTAAAGACAACGCTGCTAGGGAGAGAGAGAGAGAGGAAAAAAAAAAGTAAGTAATACCTGGACTTCTCCTTTCTAGACAGAGTCTTCCAAAAAGCCAGACAGAGCCTTCCAAAAAGCGACTCTGAAGACTTTTTTTTTTTTCTATCTTTCCAGTTTTCCAGACTCTTTCACGCTGGAAACGACCTTTATAATGAAGCTGCAGTCGGCAGATGGTCGGGCTGAAATTAAGATGAAGTTTTATGAGCAAACTTCTTATCGGGTCAGAGCCAACGACCCAAGGACCTCCCGAGTCAGGTTCCAGGCCTTCCATATATTTCCAGGAAGTTTTGGGAGAAAGTACAACCTATATTTTTATCGTATGACATAGAGCTTTTTCAGCCTCATCCTTCCTTTCCAAGGACTTAAAGACGTATAAAAAAACAACACCTTCGTCATTTGTCACAAAAATTTTGATCTTGACAAATTAGATATCTTGATTTTTTTTTTTTTTTTTGTATCTCATGAAGGAACACGTTTTCAAGATTGGTTACGGTCGAAATTACCAGAGAATGTGTACAGAATTTTCTTGTTGATTAAAAAGAAAGAGAAGAAAAAGGCTTATTCTTAACATAAAATTAATAAGATGAAGAACACCCAGCCTTCATCTGTTTCCAGAATTTACCATGAATGTCTCTGGAATGATGTCGAGAAGCGAGTGCTGTCTACCTTAAGGCCTCTGCTTTGATAATCCGGCACTTCAAGTCATTCTCTGTGGTTTCTTCATTATTCTCAGGAGCTTCGGTGTTACGTATGATTTTTATCTGGTCCTCCGCTGGATCCTGGAACACACAGCGTCGGCGGAGTCGGCTTCTGCGGGTGAGCTTGTCCACATCGCTTAGCCAAGACCCCGGGCCCAGCTGACCGATCCTATCTGGAACCGGCATTGCGTAGTGCGAAACCCATCCTTCCATGCAATCTAATTGTCCTCCGGATCTCCTGGAAACCTGGCGGCCTGGAACTGAAGGGATAGATACCTTGAAATAGATATACCGCCGTGATAATGAGTCTACGGTTCTAATCAAGCCCGTAATCTAATTCCCGGACCGAATTGCGCAGGGGGGCGAACGTTCGAGGTTTTCAAATTAACCGGACTGCTGGAAGTCGGCATACCACACACATCGACCTCTGCTGACTGTGTTCATACACACACACACACACACACACACACACACACACACACACACACACACACCAGTTCCAAGGTAGCCTTCATCACCATCGCTGTCTAACATCCACATCGTCTTAACACCAGGTCGACAGAAGATATCTTGATGGGTCGAGAGGTGAAAGAAAATACAGAAGCATTCATAATGCCCCTTTTCAAAGGTGAGGATGAGCCAGGTGGTCGAGGAGAAGATGTGTGTGTGTGTGTGTGTGTGTGTGTGTGTGTGTGTGTGTAAGGCCAACATACCGCACACGGAAGGATTTTGCTGTGTGTATGGTGACAGTTTTTGTGACGGCCTCCCTCCTGGCCATACACTTCTGCTGGGTCATGGCGAGTGCTGGCAATCTTCTCCTGGGTCACGGTGATCCCTGGCATAGCCCACCGATCCGCCGTGATCCTCAACAAGTCACTGTGAAGCACGAACTAGCGGGGCAGAGACAAGCAACTACAAGCACAAAAATGTCAAAAAAAATGGGGGGACAGACACGCGTGAGCAAGCATCAAGCAAGGCGCAGAAAAGCTTTAACATGCACCACTAAACACGAAACAAACACCAGTAAGACACACAGGACACAAACACCACAAAGCGCGGTGGACACCAGCAGCCACACACGTGCACGTACCCACATGCCAGCAGGCGCAGACAGACAGCATCAAGCACAGACGGGACACTGCTCCGAAGCATAGACGGTGTAAACAACGAGCCGGAACGATCTCCAGGATAAGGAGTAATAATCATAAAGAGGGTTCATAAACGCCCCGCCACCATGATAATGATGAAGAAGCGGGCATAAACCAGTAGCTAGGGAGTCGGGCGCAAGACAAGCAAAGGAAGACTGATCGCCCTCCAACCGTTGCTGGCTCAGGGACCTGCCGCTTCCCAAAGGGTTCCCGCCCTGGAAAGCGGCGGACGGGCTCGTCCGGGGGGGGTTGGGGGGTGTAAGGGGTGGGAGGGATCCATCTTCTCTAGGGAGTCCACCCTCCCAACCCCTTCACTCTGTGGTGGTCCGGTAGTGCTAGGGTGAGTGACTGACGGCCGCTCGTTTTCCCTCAACTGGTTGGACCGTCTTTCCGATCAGGTGGGTGGGTGGGTAGGTGGGTGGGTTGATGTGGGGGGGAGAGAGAGATGACCGTACCTGTTTGTGCATCGTGACTTAACCTCCGGCAGGAAGATGGCAGTAAACTCGTTTGTCTCGAGACCCGGTGCTACTGCCTTCGTCATCTTCCGTCCATGATAGACACCCATGACAGACACATGGAATTATTTTTTTTTTTTATACAGTTTTTGGAAATGAAGCCGCATACCTTGAAAGAGTCATCGTTGCCCCATTTCATATATATATATATATATATATATATATATATATATATATATATATATATATATATATATATATATATATGTGAGTATATATAAAGTTATTATCGTCAGTGATGTGCAGTAAGGATAACTCACGAGTGAAAAGCAGAGATTCTTTTGTCGACGATCCGAAAATAGGAGTCGATACTCAAACAAACGAGGACTTTTTAATGATTCGAGGAAATTCATACGTAATGAGACAGATGTCAAAGAACAGAGATCTAGACAAATGCGAAATATTGTATTTTTGGTGAGAGAGAAATAAATGGGAATATGAAATGTTTGATCATCCATTATAAGAAGCACAAAAGGAGAAATATCCACTCTTTTTAGTTTAGATTAAAGTTACATATGATGTCTATGTATATATATATAAAGTATTTCAGGGATTGTATTGATCAAGGAACGGATCTTAGAGGTACGGAGAGGCGATGCCTACTGTAGAGCGTACAGTGGGTACAAAATTACATGGTGACACAGGAGGGTGAAGGATGGCCTCAAGTAAACTAGTGTCCAGCTGCATACAAGAAGCCAGACGCATTGTTAGGTTCTCATCGCAAGAGAAGTATAAACCACGCAACGAAAAGCGTAATACACAGCCTTGACAAAGCGTTGGTTAGACCGAATTTGGCAATACGCTCTTCAGTTACAGGTCATCAAATTTCATTGAAGACAAGTATGTAAAACAAGCAAACAAAAGAAGTGTTATTATCAATATCATAACATTTATGAGACAAAACTTGGATATCGATGAATTTATGTCAGAAAAAAAAAGAGATACGCAGACTGTACGAGTTCTAAAATGAGTTTTAAGAACGCTGGATAATTACGATAATGTAGCTCAGTCTTTTCAATTGAGAGAGAGAGAGAGAGAGAGAGAGAGAGAGAGAGAGAGAGAGAGAGAGAGAGAGAGAGAGAGAGAGAGAGTGATCAGAAATAACAGCATGGCGTTCAAAGTATGTAATGATAACGCGGGCACCCGAGTGCAGGCAGTGATGAAGTTGTAAAACACTGGAATAAGCTGTGCCATCAGACGTGTTAAACATCACGTCCAGCGGCTCAATTTAAGACACGACAAGACAGATGCTCCGGTGATATTTTAATTGTCATCGATTGAGGAACTGAATTAACGTCCATTATCATCCTGTTCGAGAGATTTTTCAGTGTGATTATAAATGTACTTCAGCTCTCTTGTTTCACAGTGTAGCGGTCAAAGTCCCTCCTCTCCAGCCAGAGTATCCGACGGGTGTAAAGTAGATCAGAATGTGCTATCCAGTCAACCTGTCGTACAGTGATCATACCATTATATTCTCTGTACCACACGACGTATATCCTTCAATAGCTGTATTTTCCTGCCGGGTTTGATGTGCTGGAGGGAGGTGGTGGTGGGTTGGGAGGAGCCTTCTGCTTTGCTGTCCAGTCTCTCCATTTTCTGTAAAAAAAAAAAAAGAAAAAATAAGGAGAAAAAAAGTGCAAAGTCGTAGAGGATTTATTAGTTTCAGTTTTTTAGTTGTAGCATATTTATTGTCTAGATATACATAGACCAAAGATTTTTAGTGAGAGTCTGGGTGAAGGGCACATGATAAAAGTCTCTGAAATTCTAAATAATTTCGACAAGATGCCTTACGTTAGATTGAGATTCAGTGACCAGATGTATGAAGTTTAAAAGGAAGGAGGTGGAATAATGATGTGGGCAAAAGACTTTTCTTCATCTGTATCGCTTTTTTAGAAAGCCGAAATATACTGCCACAAGGCGATGGCTATCTGGACCTTTTGAGTTATACGAGACAATGTATTTTACTGGTTGTGATTTTACAGCAGATAGTCCCGTCATATGTATTGTGCCCCGAATTTCTCTTTATTTATTCCTATTTAGATTCGAGACTCCTCTCCGGATTCCCGGCCCTGTTAGAACAAAATTTGTTCTTCATTTGCGCTTTCCTATAAAGTTTCCATATTGTTCTTCACCCATACAACACCGTACATCTTCTCAGCTACTTCCCTGCCGGCTGGTGTGCCGGAGGGAGTGGCGAGAAGCCTTTTTCTTCCCTGTGTTGGCTCCAGCTGTGTGGACTAGGATCTTTAAGAAACTTTTTAGTTCCTTCTTAAGCAGATAACCTCGTCTTAGATCACCCGATCGTCCGTTACCTGTCCTTCCCATGCACTCCACTGCGTCCTCCTTTCCACCATCCATCCGTTTAAAGAGATATTATAGGTCTCTTGATTACTGACAATGGCGCCTTAGCAAAAGATGGGAGAGACAAGCCTATCGATCCAGCATTCACTCTCAGACTTACCGCAGCCACAAGGTACGTTGCCATCGACATGAAGCAGATCGGACTCACACGACAGTGGCCTCCGTGAAGAACTTAAGATACGTGGACAGATCAGACTCGAATGAATAATAACTGGTGATGACGTTTCTCTTACGACACTGAGAGACGTAAGCCAACATATATAAGAATTTCCGATCGCTGGAATGTTCGCGTCAGGAGGGGGGAAGAGTAATGTCATTTTGAAAAAATGGAAATGATTTTAGAAAAAAAAAAAATCGTGGATGAAGTTGTAAGATTCGTAGATGATAAAGCAATAACTGAAGGTCAACATGGGTTCTGGGATAGATGGTCACGTCTTTACGAATTTTATTGAATTATTTCATGTATATATATATATATATATATATATATATATATATATATATATATATATATATATATATATATATATATGATCGTATCTTCACTTCTTTCCACATCCCAATTCCCACCTCTTTCCTCATCCCTACTATCCCCCGTTTGATCCCATCATCTGTACCTTCTTCCTCTCCACCATTCGTCCAGTGTCTTCCTCTTCACCACCACTGTCCCTCCTCCTCCTCCTCCTCCTCCATCCCTATACTCGCTTTCCAGTTTAACCATCACCAGCCCTCCACTCCCACTGTCTTCTCCACTATCCCCAGACACTTTCTCCTCCATCCGCTCCCACCATCCTTAGAGAGCCTCTCTCTCTCTCTCTCTCTCTCTCTCTCTCTCTCTCTCTCTCTCTCTCTCTCTCTCTCTCTCTCTCTCTCTCTCTCTCTCTCTCTCTCTCTCTCTCTCCTATTCGTCCCTTAGCCTCCCACTGGCCCCCATCGCCTGCTCACGCAAGATTGCAACATGCTAGACATAATTACCTTCAATTGTTCACTATTTAGATTTAATTTTGATGGATCCCAGACTCTCATTAAAGAGCTGTCAGGAGGCTGTGATCCCCCCAACCCCCCAACCCCCCCATCCCCCATCAGCCCCCACCTTCCCTCACCTAACCCCGCCACCGCGGACCCTCCGCCGAATTAATTCGCCCACAGCGGATTACCCTTCGTCTTTTTCTTCGTTACTCTTTTTATTTTTTTTTTCCTTCCCTCTATCATTTTGGCGCAGAAGACATTAGTGTTTATTTTGATGGATGACTTGTTTGCGTCCAGGAGATTACGTGATTATGATGTTTACGTGTTTCTGGCACTGATGGAGAGAGGCGCATTTAAGTCTTTATTTGGTGGTGAGGGTGGTGTCTCCACGGGGATTAAAGGGATGTGGTGGAGAGGAGAGGAGGAGGAGGAGGAGGAGGAGACTTTATGCATTTCTCCCTGCCTGATGGGACCGCGAGTGTGGTGGCTCCCTCTCGCGTTACAGCGACACCGCGGACGCGGATGTATTTGATGACCTCAATTGTTTACGAGATGGTAATCTTGAGGTGATGGATACGTGCGGCTATACATGATGTTTGGTGCTGTAGAGGGGAAAACCACACACACACACACACACACACACACACACACACACACACACACACACACACACACTGTGATAAGAGTGAACGCTGGAGAGAAGTGGGCCCCGCGCGTATAAAAAACTCCCTCTCCCATACGGTACAGATGGATACTGAAGACACTGGACACTAAGCCCTGAGTTGTCCTGTGCTCCCCTAACAGAATTATGCACATGACTTGTTGCTGCACTTCTTGACCTGTGATCCCGCCCAGTTGAACGTGGCTGGTTTCCTGAGCGCTGCTGGTACCTAAATCCCCCTTCCCTCCGAGAAGAGATCCTTAGCAGGGATATATATATATATATATATATATATATATATATATATATATATATATATATATATATATATATATATATATATATATATAGAGAGAGAGAGAGAGAGAGAGAGAGACGCTTTTGAGCATAACATTTTGCATGAGACTTTTTTTGTG
>NC_092260.1:21689698-21699698 GCF_036320965.1 Panulirus ornatus | reverse complement strand
TACCACCACTCCCACACCTGTCCATTATCCTCACCTACCACCACCACCACTACCACTACTCCCACACCTGTCCATTATCCTCACCTACCACTACCACCACCACCACCACCACCAATACACCTGTCCATTACCTTTACCTACCTCCACCACCACTCCCACACCTGTCCATTACCCTCACCTGTCACTACCACTATCACCACGTCTGTCCATTACCCTCACCTACCACCACCACACCTGTCCATTACCCTCACCTACCACCACCACACCTGTCCATTACCCTCACCTACCACCACCACACCTGTCCATTACCCTCAACACTACCACGCGTCCAACAGCATTCCACCACACATTACATCCAGACCAACTCTTGCCATGTTCCCTCTTTCCGTCCCACCTTCCACCTACAACCCCCTTCCTCCCCACCGCCCATTTTCACACCCTGGACCCTCCTCTATATCACCCCCCCCTTGAGACACCACCTCATCTCTCCCCCAGATGCCCAGGGGAGAAAACGTATATCATTAAGTGTGGACGTTGAGAACAGGGTTCCCGCAAAGGAGGGAGGCGTCCCCCCCACCCCCCAACAGGAGGGGGGGCCCCCTACGGGAAGGGCCCACCCCAGCCTGCCCTGGGCCAGGGAAAGGGGGGTGGAGTGGGGTTGGGTGGGCCCCCCGTCCCCACTCGCTGGTGAAAAATGGCCCACCGCTGCCTAAAACTCCGCTAATAGGCCTAATGAAGCCGCAGAAGAGGGGGTGAAGGAGGGTAAGTTTTCGAAGGTGCTGAGAATTGTCGGTTACGAGAATACATTGTGTGTGTGTGTGTGTGTGTGTGGGAACTCTCTACCTGTCAACATTTCACTTTGTATGAGGTTTTTAATTGCCATGGGCGCGTCTCTCAGGCAGAAAGGAATACTTTTTGAGAGTAAATTTCCGACGTGGGTGAAGAGGAGAAAAAAATCTTCATTTTTCGTATACTGTTTGGGTCAATGATTTTTTTTATTTTTTTTTTATTTTTTCGTACGAGGTTGTGTTCTCGTGATTCATTATAGAGTGACTATGGCTACAAGTTATCTCATGTGCGTTGACCGAATGAGTCTGAACGTACGGGTTATGAGTTATTGTGATCGTACGTCACATCCGTCGAGGTCAGGGAGAAAATTGAGATGGAAACGGAGGGAGGGAGAGAGAGAGAGAGAGAGAGAGAGAGAGAGAGAGAGAGAGAGAGAGAGAGAGAGAGAGAGAGAGAGAATCACTATTTTAATCTCAAGTCTCTACCTCTCATTACGCCTCCATTACTATCACTGCAGCGCCTCCCTATTTCTAATCCTATTTGATTTATTGCCAATTTTTTAGCACCTTGCCACTGTTTCCTCTCACGTAAATCATCCCCATTACGGCAGATTAACCCGTTCTCTCGATTAATCCCCCCAGAATGATCATTGATTAACACTTCATCTGTCATATTAGGGGAAAAAGGTTTCCCCTTAAATAACCCCTTGATTAACCTTCTTATTGGATGATAATATAGTCATTAAATATTGATTTATCTTGCTATTTATTACCTGCTGTACCATTAGTGATCACCTTACCCTTAATCATTATTTCACTTCCCCCACCACCACCACCACCACCACAAAATAACGTCATTAGTTCGTGAGCTAATTACCCAACAGATGTATGAAGAATACACATTTTTTATTTTTTTTTTTAAATTTAAGAATATTTGTATATATAACCGCGCTATATATTCTCTCCATTAATCAGCTCTTGACCTATGGAATTCAACCTCACGCCATTAGCTGATTCTGGATTCCTTCCCGTTGTTACAGTCGGCCTTTACGTCTTGCTAATAAACGTGTCATTTGTCTTTTAGAAAAAAAACTCGTTAAATCTCGAAAGCGCTTAAGAAAAAAAAATTATCGAGCCTTTTAATCATCATCATGAAAACCTCCTTGTATCTCCCTTATATATATACCCCCTGAGTCTCTCTCTCTCTCTCTCTCTCTCTCTCTCTCTCTCTCTCTCTCTCTCTCTCTCTCTCTCTCTCTCTCTCTCTCTCTCTCTCTCTCTCTCTCTCAACTTTGCACCCTCTTGCTCATCCTGTTCCAACAGCCCTACTGCTCTTCTCTTCGCCGTCCCACCTCGTCTACATCTCTTCCTTACCCTTCCTCCATCCCACACACTCACACACACACACACACACACACACACACACACACACACACACACACCATTCTACACCTCATTCACCCAACTCATTATTCCTCCCCATAGCCCTTCGTTTGTCATTAACATAATCTCAAGGCCTTCCTCCCTACCCTGCCTTGCTTTACTTTACCTTACCTTACTTTACCTTAACCTTACCATACCTTACCTTAACCTCACTCAACCTTACTTTAACTTACCTTGTCTTACCTTAACTTATCTTACCTTGCCTTACCTTACCTTATCTTACCTTATCTTACCTTGCTTTACCGTACCTTACCTTACCTTAACCGTACCTTACCTTACCTTACTTAACCGTACCTTACCTTACCTTAACCGTACCTTACCATATCGGACCACACTTCACCTTATCTTACCTTACCTTACCTCGTTTTACCCCCCCCCCCCCTTCTCTCCAACACCTACCTCGCGTTTTCCATCCCACCGAAGATTACCATCTAATTATCCTAAAGTCTCGGTTCAAATTGAAATTCCACCTTGATTACTGCATCGCTTCCATTATCTCCTCCTCCTCCTGTATGTCTCACCAGATGCGGCAGGTTTCCCTGTGCCTGCGGCCGCCGGGTTTTGGCCTTCCGCTGCTTATATTACCACAACGTCCACCATAGTCGTTTTTTTTTCTCTCCACCCCCTTTTACCCTTCCACTTGAACAGCATAGCGTCTGACACCTTTATCTCTTGAACAGCATAGCGTCTGACACCTTTATCTCTTTATCCCATTTTCTTAATTATACCTTCACCCCCTCCCGTTTTTTTTCAACCTGAATTTCTTTTTCTTTTCTTTTCCAGTTTACGTGTTCCTTTAACGTTAGCACCTTCTTTTTACTTGAATATTTCACTGTTCTTTTATTCTTCTCTTTTAGATAGTTTTTTTTTTATATATATATTTTCAATATGCCAATCATGTGTTTTTGGGTTTACTCCCAACGGCCTCGTTCCAGGGTCCCATTTTCTACAAGATATATATATATATATATATATATATATATATATATATATATATATATATATATATATATATATATATATTTTTTTTTTTTTTTTTTTTTATACTTTGTCGCTGTCTCCCGCGTTTGCGAGGTAGCGCAAGGAAACAGACGAAAGAAATGGCCCCCCCCCCATACACTCGTACATACACACACGTCCACACACGCAAATATACATACCTACACAGCTTTCCATGGTTTACCCCAGACGCTTCACATGCCTTGATTCAATCCACTGACAGCACGTCAACCCCTGTATACCACATCGCTCCAATTCACTCTATTCCTTGCCCTCCTTTCACCCTCCTGCATGTTCAGGCCCCGATCACACAAAATCTTTTTCACTCCATCTTTCCACCTCCAATTTGGTCTCCCTCTTCTCCTCGTTCCCTCCACCTCCGACACATATATCCTCTTGGTCAATCTTTCCTCACTCATTCTCTCCATGTGCCCAAACCATTTCAAAACACCCTCTTCTGCTCTCTCAACCACGCTCTTTTTATTTCCACACATCTCTCTTACCCTTACGTTACTTACTCGATCAAACCACCTCACACCACACATTGTCCTCAAACATCTCATTTCCAGCACATCCATCCTCCTGCGCACAACTCTATCCATAGCCCACGCCTCGCAACCATACAACGTTGTTGGAACCACTATTCCTTCAAACATACCCATTTTTGCTTTCCGAGATAATGTTCTCGACTTCCACACATTTTTCAAGGCTCCCAAAATTTTCGCCCCCTCCCCCACCCTATGATCCACTTCCGCTTCCATGGTTCCATCCGCTGACAGATCCACTCCCAGATATCTAAAACACTTCACTTCCTCCAGTTTTTCTCCATTCAAACTCACCTCCCAATTGACTTGACCCTCAACCCTACTGTACCTAATAACCTTGCTCTTATTCACATTTACTCTTAACTTTCTTCTTCCACACACTTTACCAAACTCAGTCACCAGCTTCTGCAGTTTCTCACATGAATCAGCCACCAGCGCTGTATCATCAGCGAACAACAACTGACTCACTTCCCAAGCTCTCTCATCCCCAACAGACTTCATACTTGCCCCTCTTTCCAGGACTCTTGCATTTACCTCCCTAACAACCCCATCCATGAACAAATTAAACAACCATGGAGACATCACACACCCCTGCCGCAAACCTACATTCACTGAGAACCAATCACTTTCCTCTCTTCCTACACGTACACATGCCTTACATCCTCGATAAAAACTTTTCACTGCTTCTAACAACTTGCCTCCCACACCATATATTCTTAATACCTTCCACAGAGCATCTCTATCAACTCTATCATATGCCTTCTCCAGATCCATAAATGCTACATACAAATCCATTTGCTTTTCTAAGTATTTCTCACATACATTCTTCAAAGCAAACACCTGATCCACACATCCTCTACCACTTCTGAAACCGCACTGCTCTTCCCCAATCTGATGCTCTGTACATGCCTTCACCCTCTCAATCAATACCCTCCCATATAATTTACCAGGAATACTGAACAAACTTATACCTCTGTAATTTGAGCACTCACTCTTATCCCCTTTGCCTTTGTACAATGGCACTATGCACGCATTCCGCCAATCCTCAGGCACCTCACCATGAGTCATACATACATTAAATAACCTTACCAACCAGTCAACAATACAGTCACCCCCTTTTTTAATAAATTCCACTGCAATACCATCCAAACCTGCTGCCTTGCCGGCTTTCATCTTCCGCAAAGCTTTTACTACCTCTTCTCTGTTTACCAAATCATTTTCCCTAACCCTCTCACTTTGCACACCACCTCGACAATATATATATATATATATATATATATATATATATATATATATATATATATATATATATATATATATATATATATATTGTCATGAACATCAGATGAGAAGCAAAATAGTTTAAAGGGAAATTCCCAAAGCTGTGAAGGACATATGCCCCTATAACACCAAGATGGTGGCCCTAATCTGCCCCTTCGAAGTTAGCAATGTGTCCCAGGGAACTCTCTCTCTCTCTCTCTCTCTCTCTCTCTCTCTCTCTCTCTCTCTCTCTCTCTCTCTCTCTCTCTCATCTTTTTCTCGTGTCTCATCTCGCTGCTGCCAGTAATCTCCATGTTGCAAGCCTCGCCCGAGTGTTCCATATGACACGCGGTAAAAAAAAAAAAAAAAAAAAACCCACCTTACAAGGACGTAAGAAACCACCACACACACACACACACACACACACACACACACACACACACACACACACACACACACACACACACACACACACAAACACACACTGTCAGTCGAGTCTGAGACCCATAGAGCTCAAGGCAGAGAGTCGTCGAACGAAAGAGACCGATTTGTGGATAACTCTTTGTCATGGCGCCGATGAAGAACTCGGCAGCCATACCTCAATTCTCTAGCTTTAATTTCGGTTCATTACGACTGAGGGAGGGGTGGGGGTCACCCCGCGGGAATTGCTTTGATTACAAGTGGCAGTCATTCATAATAGCTGTGGCGGCTTCGACGTCAGCGGTGAGGGGGAGGAGGAGGAGTTGAGGGAGTGGTGGGTGGCAACAGATGTGGCCCGGACTGAGGCAGTAGGTAATGGGAGGAAGAGGTGGAGGAGGAGGAGGAGGAGAATGTATGAGTTGTATGTGTGTGTGTGTGTGTGTGTGTGTGTGGAAAGGAGGAAAGCGAAATGAATGAGAGAGAGAGAGAGAGAGAGAGAGAGAGAGAGAGAGAGAGAGAGAGAGAGAGAGAGAGAGAGAGAGAGAGATGATGTATCTCATGGGTGTTACCGAACTCTTCCCTGCACGGCGAGGTTGTAACCTCGTCAGTGGACGAAAAGGGAGTACGGTGTCCTGAAGGGAACTTGTCATTCTGGTGGAGTCCTTGATTTCCCCTGCTGATGATTGTCGAAGCGTTGAAACTTCAGGATTCCCATAAAATAGGCCTCAGGGATATATGAAGATATATTCCTATGAGTCCACGGGGAAAGATGAAACACGAAGAGTTCCCAAGTGCAGTTTCGTTTAGTAATCACATCATGGGAGACCTTTCCAACATGAAGATATATGTATGTATGTATATGTCTGTGTATGTATATATATGTGTATGTTGAAATGTACATGTATGTATATGTGCGTGTGTGGGCGTTTATGTATATGTATATATATGTGTGTATGAGGGTGGGTTGGGCCATTCCTCGGCTGTTTCCTTGCGCCACCTCGCTGACGCGGGAGACGGCGATTAAGTATGATGATATATATATATATATATATATATATATATATATATATATATCGAGACAGACTTCCCCAGAACTTTTAAAGGGGAAGTAAATGTTTATAATTGTGTTAATGGAGTGATAGTTTTCATGCATGGTGTTTTTGACAAGAAAATAGTGAAGTTGGAGAAAAATGTAGCTTAGACATTGAAGCTTATTGACACAGTGGTGAAATTGATGAGAACTGCTATTGACGTTTGTGTGAATAAATTGTACATTTCCTTTTCCATAGCCAGAGGTTGAACCATTATGTGACATTCATTTTTTTTTCATTCATTTCAAGCTAAAAGTTTGTTTTCTAAATTGTTTCTTACATTTTTCATATGTATATATATGTATGTGTGTGTGTGTATGTGCATATGTGTGTGTGTGTGTGTGTGTGTGTGTATATGTATATATATATGTATATTATCCCTGGGGATAGGGGTGAAAGAATACTTCCCACGTATTCCTCGCGTGTCGTAGAAAGCGACTAGAGGGGACGGGAGCGGGGGGCCGGAAATCCTCCCCTCCTTGTATTAACTTTCTAAAATGGGAAACAGAAGAAGGAGTCACGCGGGGAGTGATCATCCTCCTCGAAGGCTCAGAGTGGGGTGCCTAAATGTGTGTGGATGTAACCAAGATGTGAAAAAAGGAGAGATAGGTAGTATGTTTGAGGAAAGGAACCTGGATGTTTTGGCTCTGAGTGAAACGAAGCTCAAGGGTAAAGGGGAAGAGTGGTTTGGAAATGTCTGGGGAGTGAAGTCAGGGGTTAGTGAGAGGACAAGAGCAAGGGAAGGAGTAGCAATACTCCTGAAACAGGAGTTGTGGGAGTATGTGATAGAATGTAAGAAAGTAAATTCTCGATTAATATGGGTAAAATTGAAAGTTGATGGAGAGAGGTGGGTGATTATTGGTGCATATGCACCTGGGCATGAGAAGAAAGATCATGAGAGGCAAGTGTTTTGGGAGCAGCTAAATGAGTGTGTTAGCGGTTTTGATGCACGAGACCGGGTTATAGTGATGGGTGATTTGAATGCAAAGGTGAGTAATGTGGCAGTTGAGGGAATAATTGGTATGCATGGGGTGTTCAGTGTTGTAAATGGAAATGGTGAAGAGCTTGTAGATTTATGTGCTGAAAAAGGACTGATGATTGGGAATACCTGGTTTAAAAAGCGAGATATACATAAGTATACTTATGTAAGTAGGAGAGATGGCCAGAGAGCGTTATTGGATTACGTGTTAATTGACAGGCGTGCGAAAGAGAGACTTTTGGATGTTAATGTGCTGAGAGGTGCAACTGGAGGGATGTCTGATCATTATCTTGTGGAGGCTAAGGTGAAGATTAGTATGGGTTTTCAGAAAAGAGGAGTGAATGTTGGGGTGAAGAAGGTGGTGAGAGTAAGTGAGCTTGGGAAGGAGACCTGTGTGGGGAAGTACCAGGAGAGACTGTGTACAGAATGGAAAAAGGTGAGAACAATGGAAGTAAGGGGAGTGGGGGAGGAATGGGATGTATTTAGGGAATCAGTGATGGATTGCGCAAAAGATGCTTGTGGCATGAGAAGAGTGGGAGGTGGGCTGTTTAGAAAGGGTAGTGAGTGGTGGGATGAAGAAGTAAGAGTATTAGTGAAAGAGAAGAGAGAGGCATTTGGACGATTTTTGCAGGGAAAAAATGCAATTGAGTGGGAGAAGTATAAAAGAAAGAGACAGGAGGTCAAGAGAAAGGTGCAAGAGGTGAAAAAAAGGGCAAATGAGAGTTGGGGTGAGAGACTATCAGTAAATTTTAGGGAGAATAAAAAGATGTTCTGGAAGGAGGTAAATAGGGTGCGTAAGACAAGGGAGCAAATGGGAACTTCAGTGAAGGGCGTAAATGGGGAGGTGATAACAAGTAGCGGTGATGTGAGAAGGAGATGGAATGAGTATTTTGAAGGTTTGTTGAATGTGTCTGATGACAGAGTGGCAGATATAGGGTGTTTTGGTCGAGGTGGTGTGCAAAGTGAGAGGGTTAGGGAAAATGAGTTGGTAAACAGAGAAGAGGTAGTAAAAGCTTTGCGGAAGATGAAAGCCGGCAAGGCAGCAGGTTTGGATGGTATTGCAGTGGAATTTATTAAGAAAGGGGGTGACTGTATTGTTGACTGGTTGGTAAGGTTATTTAATGTATGTATGACTCATGGTGAGGTGCCTGAGGATTGGCGGAATGCGTGCATAGTGCCATTGTACAAAGGCAAAGGGGATAAGAGTGAGTGCTCAAATTACAGAGGTATAAGTTTGTTGAGTATTCCTGGTAAATTATATGGGAGGGTATTGATTGAGAGGGTGAAGGCATGTACAGAGCATCAGATTGGGGAAGAGCAGTGCGGTTTCAGAAGTGGTAGAGGATGTGTGGATCAGGTGTTTGCTTTGAAGAATGTATGTGAGAAATACTTAGAAAAGCAAATGGATTTGTATGTAGCATTTATGGATCTGGAGAAGGCATATGATAGAGTTGATAGAGATGCTCTGTGGAAGGTATTAAGAATATATGGTGTGGGAGGCAAGTTGTTAGAAGCAGTGAAAAGTTTTTATCGAGGATGTAAGGCATGTGTACGTGTAGGAAGAGAGGAAAGTGATTGGTTCTCAGTGAATGTAGGTTTGCGGCAGGGGTGTGTGATGTCTCCATGGTTGTTTAATTTGTTTATGGATGGGGTTGTAAGGGAGGTAAATGCAAGAGTCCTGGAAAGAGGGGCAAGTATGAAGTCTGTTGGGGATGAGAGAGCTTGGGAAGTGAGTCAGTTGTTGTTCGCTGATGATACAGCGCTGGTGGCTGATTCATGTGAGAAACTGCAGAAGCTGGTGACTGAGTTTGGTAAAGTGTGTGGAAGAAGAAAGTTGAGAGTAAATGTGAATAAGAGCAAGGTTATTAGGTACAGTAGGGGTGAGGGTCAAGTCAATTGGGAGGTGAGTTTGAATGGAGAAAAACTGGAGGAAGTGAAGTGTTTTAGATATCTGGGAGTGGATCTGTCAGCGGATGGAACCATGGAAGCGGAAGTGGATCATAGGGTGGGGGAGGGGGCGAAAATTTTGGGAGCCTTGAAAAATGTGTGGAAGTCGAGAACATTATCTCGGAAAGCAAAAATGGGTATGTTTGAGGGAATAGTGGTTCCAACAATGTTGTATGGTTGCGAGGCGTGGGCTATGGATAGAGATGTGCGCAGGAGGATGGATGTGCTGGAAATGAGATGTTTGAGGACAATGTGTGGTGTGAGGTGGTTTGATCGAGTAAGTAACGTAAGGGTAAGAGAGATGTGTGGAAATAAAATGAGCGTGGTTGAGAGAGCAGAAGAGGGTGTTTTGAAATGGTTTGGGCACATGGAGAGAATGAGTGAGGAGAGATTGACCAAGAGGATATATGTGTCGGAGGTGGAGGGAACGAGGAGAAGAGGGAGACCAAATTGGAGGTGGAAAGATGGAGTGAAAAAGATTTTGTGTGATCGGGGCCTGAACATGCAGGAGGGTGAAAGGAGGGCAAG
>NC_092260.1:21662198-21684698 GCF_036320965.1 Panulirus ornatus | reverse complement strand
CACACACACACACACACACACACACACACACACACACTCCTATGTATACAGTCATGAGCGTCTTCGTACCCCTATAAGAAAAATACAGAAGAAAATACCTCAACCTGGGCATTGAGGGTGTAAGGAAAACAGGGTAGCAAAAAAGAACAGCTAAAAATAGCGAGATCTCCTCGGGTGTTTGTAGACCTGATTCTTGTTCGAGGGAAGAAGGAATCATAAGTCAATCCTTGTTTGGCTGGTCACCACAGAGAACCTATATAGGAAGCTGTAGCCAGGCACGAATCTAGGGTCCAGGGCTTAGTGGCGAGGACAAATGGAGACATCGAACGAGAACAGTGGCCAAGATGATGCGTGTAGAATAGATAAAGTGGGATGATTGGAGAGAGGTGATGCCAGGAGAATTGTAGAGGAAGAATCATCCCCAAATATGTGAGTATTAATAAATTCCAAAACATATAAGAACCTTGTAGATATTGTAAAGCAGGTCACACCATAAATAATTACAGCACAACAAACCCATCATCCTTAGCTTGTGGGGAAGTAAGTTTTGTATTGCTGATGATGTACGGTTTTCGGGATAGAATGGTGGATGTGATAATGCCCAGCGTGTTTATGTTATTGTCAAGATGAACTGTGGTGTTTTAGAACCGAACGGAGGGAAGTGAGTGACGTTGAGAGAGAGATATGTGTAGGAATTGCATTTTAGCAGTATTGAATTTGACCAGGTTTCTACTTCCTATTCCTAGATACTGCACAAGTCAGAATGAAGAGCTGTGTTCGGTACGAGAAAGAGAACGAATGTTAAAAGTGAATGGGAAAGGAGAAACGAGTTGATCATAGGCATAAGAGTGTAAAGGGTTACTTGTTGAAGAGAAGGTTGTTTTTGGTGAGACTAAATAGAGTGGGCGAAAGTACAGAATCCTAAGGGACACCACTGTTGGCAGAATAACAGATGAAAGACACTCCATCTTTGGCTTCTGCAATAGGCCGAATAAAGAGGCAGCTATGTATCAGAGAAAAGAGAGAGGCAGAAAAGACAAAAGTGAAGATTTTAAAAATTAAAGGCTTTTATGCCACACCTTGGCACATGCTCCGGCGATGTCGAAGACCACGTCGAAAGGTTCACCAGGATCCCTGAGAAAGTATAAGACCAGAGATGAGTCATGTACGAGAGAAGATCGCCGGTGGGCCTTGCGCCACGAAAGCCATATTGGTGATCAGATAAAAATGAATGTGATTCTAAATGTTTGCGAAAGGGAGCTAACATTAGAGGCATCGGAAAATTGTTTTACGATCGTCAACACTCTTTAAGTTATCCAGGGTTGCGTCCTGGGGCTGGTTACACGGCGGGAGTCCAGGAGGTCAAGGTGACGAGAGGCTTTCACAAGATACAGCCTTTCATCAGGGCTTCACGGACCGGGGGTCAGGGCATATGAATCAACCCGGGCTGAGCTTACGAGCAACCCCAGAGGATCGTTATATGGAGGTGGATGTCCAGAGATTCGTCGGGACGTTGGGATATCGCCTGCAGTGGAACCAGCCCAAAAGGGGACATCGTCATGTAGGGACGTGTGTGTGTGTGTGTGTGTGTGTGTGTGTGTGTGTGTGTGTGTGTATCTGTGTCTGTGCCATCTGTTGGGGAACGGGGATCCCAGGAGGTTCTTCTGGGTGGGCATCCATTGTGTACCCGCCGCCACAGGTCCGGACGGTCTCCACAGGGAATTCCATTTAGCCTACCCATTGTAAAGTGTTCATCTGTTGCGTGAAGGCTATTATGGTACACATGTTGACTGTTCCGGCGCATTAATCCGGCTGATCGAACACGACATCCGTACTCCCGACAGTCTACCGGTTTCTGAGGAGGGTGACCTTGTGTCCGTCCGTCGGGGTCACTCGTCACAACAGCAGGATTTTTTTTTTTGGAGGTGAGGCTCCATTCCCCCTGGACACGGCTGAACATGAGTCCGATAACCCGAGTTTGTTTAATATGTTCTTATCTTGGGCTTGGCCGGATTTTCAAGCCGTTCCTGTTCTCCGGTTTCCCAGCGAGTGAAACTGATGACTTGGAAATGCTACTGTCACTCCTCTTTCTTCCACTGGACGCCTTGCAAGATCGACGAAGGAGAGAGGGAGAGGGAGAGAGAGAGAGAGAGAGAGAGAGAGAGAGAGAGAGAGAGAGAGAGAGAGAGAGAGAGAGAGAGAGAGAGAGTAATATTTGAGGAATATGGGCTCTCTCCTCATCGTTCCCTCACTGTTTATGATTTCCTCAGTGCAGCTTTTCCCTCCTAGTGGCAAAACTCGTCCTACCACCTCGAGTACCTGGGTCTAAGGGCATATTCACTGAGGGATCTTGAAACCACAGACTTCTTAAGTGTCGGGAAGCTGCGTCAGACGACGAATGTCGCTTAAACGAATCCGTGACATCACCTTCAGAATTCTCAAGTTCGAGCGATTCTAGTGTCTGCATTTCACGACCCTTACGTACAGCGTCATTAGAAGTTCCTGTGATGATAGAATTCCTTTATATGGAAGGATTTATGTGCTTCGTGTCCTCTCAGTTGACGGAATTTGTTGACCTTGGTTCTGAAATGTGCTTATACGTTTTGATGAACTTCACACACACACACACACACACACACACACACACACACACACACACACACACACACACACACACATACACACACACACACACACAACGAAGAACCCACCCTGATGATAAGAAGTCGCGTTACCTACATAGTTGTGCGGACAGGGACCAGATATCTCTTATGTATGGATTTGCCTCTATTATTATACGTTTCACGAAGTCGTTCAAGACTCGCTCGCCAGTAACCATTTGACGATCAGGTGACGAAGCCCGAAGCGATATCATGGGCAAGTGTTAGGATGAGCTTGGCCAGTGACCTGAACTGCACGTAGGGGAGGACTTGCCCTTTGCCCGTGACAGGGACTCGAGGCAACTTCTATCCAGTGCGCCAGGTTACATGCAGAGGGAGGTGCCCGTCTTCTGTTCCGTATTAAGAGTTGATGGAACACTTTTTTCTCGTTCTCCTTCTGGCTGGAAGCGGAGGAAACGCTTGTATCATGGCTTCAAGCAGAAGGGGGGAAGGATGGAGGATACAGTTCTGACGCCTCTTGACCACAAGCAGTTGATACACGCATCTTAAACCTTTGGTTGTAGGTGGAGTTAACATTTGACCAAGTTTCTGGCTACAGTCAGAGGGGACACATGTCCCTTTGTTGTTGGCTAAAGGTGGTGAAAGAGGACCCTTGCCCGATGCTCCTGACTGGAAGTTGAGGGAGCGACCCTTTCGCAGAGAGGCAGCGTGTGTCTGGACGTTCAGTGTCCTTCACTGTATTCCATCGTCGAAAGTTATAAGACCCTCGCCACTGTAGACGACGCTTCCTCATCTGAGTGACAAAGAAATGGTATGTGAACCTCGATGAAACGAAGAATGCCCGCAAGGAAGCACGATTGTGTTATGAAAGAGCTAATACTGTTGGTCTCCTCCTCGTCATCAATCTCGACTCGAAGGACAAGGGTAGAAGAATTACCATGAAGCAATAATGAGGTCTTGAAACGCGTGAGACGCGAAGCCGCCAAGGAGATGGTGCCGCGTCAGACAGACTGATGCGCTCGTATTGGTAGACATACAAGTCTAAGGTGTGGACAGGAGGACGGACGTGTGGACAGGAGGACGAACGGCAATACTGGATTCGAGGCTCTCACTCTTTCTGTTGCTTTAAGTAAGCACTACCGCCTTGTGAATCGGTTTTGGTAGTGATTGAATTCAGTGTTACCACACCTTGCCTATCATTTCTGTGGTGAGAGTAAATATAACTTACCGCGCCTTACCTAACCTTACCTTAATGTGAGGCCAGAGATCAACGACAGTCAGTTGTTTGATCGGATCATTTGACCTTCTAGACTTCAGGTTCGAAATAGTTGTTGCACACAGTGTTGCTCCTCTGTCATATATCTAAAGATCTCTAGCTAGATTGTAACTTTGTGGACATTGCCCTCACTTAAGTCTTTTGAGACATTTGCACGTCTCAGACTCCATGTCAGTTTCTCTGTCTTTCTTACAGTGTCTCTCTTAGTTCTCCTTACCGCCACACTAACACGGAATCCAAGGCTAGAGGAAGGGACAAAGAGGAGAGAGAGAGAGAGAGTAAAAAAAAATGTAATGAAGAAGCGTAGATAATGTTTTGGTCTTTCCGAAGAAATTTTTGGCAGAGAACGTAAAGAAAAAAAAAAGAGTCTCCTCAAATATACTGATGTTGGGGCACAAGAAAAAAAAATGCATAAAACGTAATTGCCTCTGTTACTCGTCACCCCTTCGTTAAGGAGTGTACGAAGAGACGCGTCGTAATGCGCTACTGCAGCCAGTGATTACTGAAGGGCGGGCGAGCGGCTTCTGGAGTCTATGACATACAGACACGGTCGAAGGTGATTGCCATTTCACACTCGTGTCTTCGAGATGGAATATGACTCGTATACAACACAATGGATGATGGAAATGATGGTCTACGCCACACAAAAGGATGATGGAGATGGTGACAAATCATTGTTCATGGTGACATATTAGACAATAATCATTCCACGAGGACCTGAGAGGATGGAGGTCACCGCTGTTAAGATGAGCACACCCTGGGGGGAAATCGCAGCCCCAGTGCGCTAGCTGCCCCCTTGAGGAACCTTGGAAGATAAAGCGTCTTGTTTTCTTCCCTCCTCATCAGCCCGCAGTGGACGAATCCGTGTTTTCAGGCTACAACGGCGGTTTACTCGAACCATTCAGGGACTGCGGTCTTGCCTTCTGTAGACGGACCGCCGTAACTCGCCTCGAGTGTGGAGCAGCGAGAGGCCGAGTCTCCCGTCCGTGAAGGCAGACGGCGATCAATCCTGGACCACGATCCCCGAAGTCCTTGAAATCCGAGGATCATCGTTCCGTAACCGCTCGACAAAGTGTCACCCCGGCGGGAGACCTTGCGGCAGTAATAAGCTAACCTGCTCGTTCCACCCCGTGTGGAGGATCGCCTTTATAGTGGCGTGACTTAATAAAATGCAGGGGAGGGAAACGCGGCGTGTCGACTCCAGCGCGCCATTAGTCCGCGGTCGGTGGCAGCGGACAGTCGTCAGCTCGCTACGGCTTGAGTACATAATAGCAGAGGCAGATATCATTGTCCTCCATCTCCCACCTCCACACACCTTCCTCGCCCACTCTCACCAGCTGTGATCCTCCTCCTCCTCTCCCCTCCTCTATCTCCCTCTCCCCCTCACCACCTTAGACGAGACCTCACACTTGCTGGTCGTGTGAAGGTGAGTGTGACACGGTCTCTTTAAATGAATCTAGAATTTTTTTCATATAATTCTTCCATGCTTCCAGGACGGACTTGAGATGTTTTATTATACCAGTGATAGCAAATACCTCAAGTTTCTGATAACAGTCTCTGAGTCTTCCATGATTACTGGAAGTCTTTGAATTGTTTCTACGACCCCCGATGCACTCCCTTATCATGCTCGCATGATTTCGAAAAAAAATATTTGCAGTTGGTTGCAACGTCACGATAGCGTTGTTAGCTTTTTCTGGATGTTCCACTGTTTCCAAAATTGTCCGGAACTGTCCCAGGGCGCGTAAAGTGCCACGCTCTGGCTCGTTACGTGACTATAGATGTAGTTTTTAACACCCACCTCCCACTGTTAGGACGGCATACAGATCTGGCAACTACTCACTGGAAGATCCAAGACCTGTCCCATGTCCAGCGGTGTAATAACCCCAACTACTTCATAGTCTTAGGAACAATTTCGTTCACTTCGCTCCCAGCTGTTTCTTCTGGTGGTGGTGGAGGTGGTGGTGCAACATGAATGGTTTGCGATGAACTGGTCCTGAGTCTTCGCCTCTGCGGCACTTCCTCCTCAAACTCTCCCCTTCGTCTCTAACCCTTCATCTCCCCCCTGCCTTCCTCTCCCATCAGACGAGCGGCCGACGGTGCAGCACCAGCCGGCCTCCAGGAGAGTTTACCGAACTATGTTCAGGGCAACACGTATCATTACCGATTTCGCGATCCTTCCGTGTGTCGTTGATGCGGGGTGTAATAACTCCGCTGGTTTTCCATTATTTAATCCAAAGTAACTATAGGCCATCAGTCGCCAATTAACCCGGACGCCAGTTCCTCCAACACCCACCGTCTGGGTGGTGAGCTCCGCATCAAAATATACGTCCTCGAGTGCCACCGTTTGATTGGCTGACCCGTGAAATACGGGGGGATAATGTCCATCCGTCTTGAGATAGTCTTACCCTTAGTTTGATACATGGCAAGAGTACAGACATGGGGGGAAAATAATGTAGAACCGTATTGTTATTACCTTTTTTTTTTTATCTATTATTTGGGAATGTATTTCCGATATTTGGAAATAAGGCGAAATCTTGGAGGAACTTCAAGCTTATGAAATATTTGGCTGGTGTTGGTGGGGGGGGGGGGGTTAATGTTAGGGTAATGCAAAATTTATGGGCATGGGGAAGCTGTAGTGTGTGTGTGTGTGTGTGTGTGTGTGTGTGTGTGTGTGTGTGTGTGTGTGTGTGTGTGTGTGTGTGTGTGAGACCTGATGGACAGCACTAACTTTTATGCTGCCTGCTGCTTCTTTCATATTATTCCTGTCATGCTGTTAGCGAGAGAGAGAGAGAGAGAGAGAGAGAGAGAGAGAGAGAGAGAGAGAGAGAGAGAGAGAGAGAGAGAGAGAGAGAGGTCTTCTGCTGCATGCTGCATCTGTTATGCTGTTGAGGGTGATGGGTGGTGCAGCTGGTGATGGACCGTTCATGGAAACGGACCCTCTGCCTCGTGTCACTGTTGGCGGCGCCTCTAGGTGGAGTGAGGGAGGTTCTCTGACGCTTGCTGATCGAAAGCCCCTCTAACCCCTGCTGCTGCTGCTGCTGTCAGTGGGTCCTGACTCCTGCTGACAGACCTGCTTCTGTCTGTCTGTCTACTATCTATCTCTATCTATAAATCTATCCATCTATCTATCTATCTGTGTCTGTCTATCTATCTATATTTCTCGGTTAACAGTCGGCCTTATTGCCCGGCTGTCAACTTTTTTCTCTCTCCATATATATATGATCGGGACTATTATCCCAAAGGAACGGCTGCCCGCCACGCGACCCCGTGACGAACCCTCGCCCCTCGGTCGGCCATACATCAGGTAAATGAGTCTAACGTGATATGAAAAAAAGAATGGTGTCCTGATTCCACACACGACATGCTATGGGTAAAAGGTGGAGCAGGCGCTCCGTGGATGCGTAGGAATAATATGAAATGTTCAAGTGATACGTTTTGTGTTTGTGCGTAACTAAAACCTACACACACACACACACACACACACACACACACACACATAAGGTTAAGTGATGGGGTCACACGAATGTAAAACTAACCACATGAGAGTTGTAAATGAAAAAACGAACTGACACTTAGCAAATCATACAACAGCATTCGAGTACATGGATAGGGTATTATACAGCAAGCTGTTCACTTCCCATGATAGGCCCACAGTGGGATATGCTTCTCAAGTTGATCTTCGCACTTGAGGAAGCACAAGGAACTGCTAGATAAGGGACGTCCAAAACGTGATACCCCTAAGTTTGGCCATGTAGCAGGTACAGCTCCCGTGAGCTGCTGTTGCCTCACTCCCATCCATGTACGGGTGAGGGGTGGAAGCCCATATGTATGGGTGATGGGAGAAGCCCATACAGTGGGATGGGGGAGGCCAGATGGTGGTGTAGGGAGAGAGAGAGAGATAGAGAGAGGGAGGGAGAGATGTTGGGAGATATGGAGGGGAGTGGCGGGTGAGTGGCCATCGACAGTGTGTGGTACAATTTTTCTTGAGTTAACATTCAGTAGACGCAAGAGAGGGATAGAGGGGTAGATATATATATGTAGCAAGGGTTCCAGAGGATTATATATTCATATTTAAATTGGAAGTTGGACGAAGGCTGACTGTGTCAGGTGGGACAGAGACCGACCACATGTGAGGCGTTCGGGACCTTGGCAAACAAACTCTGAAAGAAAGATGTGCTTTGACAAACGACAAATAGCGGTACCCATATTACGCCTGTCTGTGGATTATGGTTGAGAGGACACACTCGTTCTGTTCGATCATCAGGTGGAATTAGTGTCAGGAAAGGCTAATAAGGTCAAGCACAAGACCGTCAGTGTACACTAGACCGACTTATACTGACCTGCTCTCTCTCTCTCTCACACACACACACACACACACACACACACACACACACACACACACACACACACACACACACACACACATTCTGTCTCTCTATAGAGGTCTAATATCTTATTTCACCTAAACCGTCTAACAACATTTTAAAAAGTGAATCTCACAGAGAAATGCCACAAGAAGAAAAAAAAAAAAGGAGGCTTACGGAAGGTTTACAATCAGACCTTTTGTGTATAATAGGCAACACATGGTGTATGGAGGGATTTAGCGAACGGCAGACGCGATTATACAACACGGTTTTATTGAGGTGTTTCCCTCGGGTGCTGGTAATTTGACCTGGAACATTTTTATTATTTTCACCTGAAGGGGATTTTGGTGAGATGAATTGGCAGGGGTGGAAGCTCTTTGCGGGAGATTTAAGGTTTGTGTCTTAATCTCTTACTTTAAGGGTAAGGTGAGGGTTCCTTAACCATTATTTCAAGAGGTAAGACCTGCGCCCGTGATCTCTTATTTTAAGAAGTAAGGAGATAGGTTCCGTCACCTTTATTCCAAGAGGAGACAAACTGGTTATTTTCTCCCCATTTTTAGGAGGTAAGGAATGATTACTATTAATCTCTTAATGCAAGAGGGAAGACTTACTCCTGTAATATCTTATATCAGGAGGTGAGGCTCGGGTCCAATAATCTTTGCGTCTTATTTTAGGATTTAAGACAGGTTTCTTAATTTCATGGTTTAGTAAAATTCAGTTATTCTTTTGGCGTCTTCAACGGAGTGAGACGTATTCCAATCAGAAGATTTACACACCCACACCCACAGACATGGAAAGTATATATATGTATACTTTTTTCATATTTGTTCGCCTTTTCCCGCGTTACCGAGGTAGCGCCAGGTACAGACGAAGAAAGGGCCTCCTCCGCGTTACATCCTCGTCATGGCTGCCTTGTGTAATAAACCGAAACCACGGTTCCCCTATCTATAGCAGCCACCAACAAGACAACTAGACATCCACCCAGGCACCCGGTAAGCCAACCTCGAGTCAGCCAGCCAGCTATCTACCCCGCTAGCCAGCTATGCAACCAGTCAGCTGAGCACCCAGTAAACATAGCCATGCACCACTCCAGCAGGCCAGTCACGATACCGAACCGCACCACATGGGCCGAGTTTGTTGTGCACTTGCTGGCATGACCCTTCCTCCTCCAGTAGCGCCGCTCGAACCAAGCGCTTCCAACACACCCCCCAGCCTCAGGATGCAAGGCAAAATAAGGGACCCTTCGACCCTTAGTGCTGGTGCCGAAGGGACACGTAGTCCTGGTGCTGGTGCCAAAGGGATGCAGTAATAGTCCTGGTGCTGTTGGTGTGTGGGAGTTGATCTGGCCTGGTGAGCCAACGTCTGCCCATCAGGAGGTAGGTGACACACAACACATGGGACCACGGCGAGGATCTGAGCACCCACCCACCCGTATGTACCCAGAGTGCGGTGTGTCCTCACCAGTCGTTCTGTATGTACTGCATGGTGGTGGTGGTGTTATCCTACGCAGGACGTGTTTGCGCTCTCTCTCTCTCTCTCTCTCTCTCTCTCTCTCTCTCTCTCTCTCTCTCTCTCTCTCTCTCACGATGACCTCACACTCTCCCGTTTTTCTTAGTGTTTGCAGATGTTTATTGTGGATGACGTGAATGTTTAGACGAGTTGTGGGACGTGGACGAATATATATATATATATATATATATATATATATATATATATATATATATATATATATATATATATATATATATATATATTAGATGTACGAGTGTAACTTCTGTTTTCGTGTGTGTGTGTGTGTGTGTGTGTGTGTGTGTGTGTGTGTTTCAGACAGCCCCCTCAGTGTATGGCCGTTGGAATGAGGCCGGGTGCAGGTGTATCCGCAGTGGTGTATGACCAGTGCGTAGACACACCCACACGAGTGTTTGGGCGTACAGAAACTAACCCCCGACGGTGGGGTGTGCGTGTACCTACATGCGTGGTGACTGAACATACATCAAAACTTCTGAGCCAAGATTGTCGGGCTAATGCGTAATTACCGCTCAGGCTCTAGTTTTAGTCATAAATCACTAGCGCGTCCAACAGGCCCCTCGCTCGCTCGCTCGCTCGCTGGCTTGCTGCTGCCGACGCCGCCGGGGCCAAGAAATCTCAAGCCCAGACTCAACCTAGGGAGGAGGAGGAGGAGGAGCCGATCCTTTTAGGTCATGTGCTGCCACGCTTGTGATGACTTCGGAACGAGATGGCTGGACGGTTGGTTGGTTGGTTGAGACGGGAGACCGATATAGCTGGTTTGGGTTGTTATCTGGGCTGTAGGCCTAATCGACCACCAGGGACGGGGTCATTAAGGCCTTCAGCGTCAAGATACAACCAGCAATCGAGAACACTTGAACACTCTCAGGTGTTCAAGATAATTATGAGACCATACAGACTCTCAGTGCATATATGGAACGTTGAGACTGGAGGCGAGGTGGATGATTGACTGTCTGGGTATCATGTGTTGTTGGATCTTCCCCCGGAGTTGAGTTCCCAGAGTCGCCGGAAAGCTAAATTAAATCTGTCAGATATTTGAGTAACACGAGGCTAGAATTTTGTGTTTAGTGATTCTTAACGTAAGAACAATATTGATGCTGGAGGAAGGAGGTGCACATAGTCCAGAGAGAAGAAGATATCGAGAAGAGCAGTCGAAGACGCCCCTGAGATAGAGATCGAGAAATGGACAGCAGTAGCTGAGAGAGAAACCAAAAGAGGCACTCCGAAAAAAAAAGAAAAATGACTCGACCACAGATAGACCCATTATTCAGGCGTTCGTTTCGTACAAACAGTCAACCAGCCAGTCTTAAGGACCATTAGGAATATTTATGTACAGATGACCTTGAAGGCCTGTGTGTGTTCGCCTTTGTCACTCACTGCTTTCGACACCGTCCACACGTGTGTTGCTCATGTCCAGCCCCCCAGACCGCCCTTCCCATCGCACGCATTTGATGGCCAGAGCAACAGACTCGGCTCCCGTACTGTTGCTTCCCCGAGAACTTCACCGGCTTTGAAATGTCTTGATCCTGCCTGAATTATTCAGCAGCGTTATTCTTCATTCAGTTAGCAGTGTTATTCTTCATTCAGTTAGCAGTGTTATTCTTCATTCAGTTAGCAGCGTTGTTCTTCATTCAGTTAGCAGTGTTATTCATTCAGTTAGCAGCGTTGTTCTTAATTCAGTTATTCAGTTACTCTTTTGTGGTTTGTTCATATCTCTTCCCCCCACAGCTGCATGTGATACCATTTACGCGGAATTGACATGGCTTTGTTTTCGTGGGGATTTATATGGAACGGAAACTAATGCCATGTACCATGGTATCGGCAGTAACGAACCGTAGGTGACCTGTCACACACATCAGCGCCGCGGTGGCGGCCATAACCTGAACTATCCCAGTCCACTTGCCGTCGTAGGAATGAATTCTCTCGTGTGCGAGTGTGCTGGTTAACACAGCCGGCCCTAAACCCATATCCAGGGAGGTGATTGCCGCCCTGTAGGGCTGGAAACACACACACACACACACACACACACACACACACACACACACATACACATATATGTTTCTCTGCATTTATGACTTTATTTCTGATGGGACTCGATAAATCTCCAGCTCAACAGATGGCTCTGTACCGACAGCTGCCAGATAGGAATTATGCCGACCCGCAGTCGTTGCAATCCCCATCCTCCTCCACCCTCCCCTTTACCCCGCATTCATATAATTTCGTGAAGAAAGAAGTATTCGAACTGACATTATTATTATTATTATCATTATTATCATTATTATTATTATTATTATTATTATTATTATTATTATTATTATCATCATTATTATTGTTATTATTATTTTTGAGTACTTCTCGTATCGGTTGCCATCTCAGGGAGGGAGCGACTAATTCCCAGCAAGTCATTAAGAGGAGAGTGTGGCCACAGCGACATCTGGGCTTTACTGGTCGCACGTGTCTCCTCGACCGATCTTCCCCCCTCGCTCTCCTCTTTAATAATACCGAACATCCTCAGTGGACTCTTGCAGACGATGACACTAATTTGTTCGCCTGCCATCCAGGCATAAACTTCAATGTTGACTAATAACTTTTTCAGCGTCATGAGAGTAATAAAACATCTTGCATATATATATATATATATATATATATATATATATATATATATATATATATATATATATATATATATATATACTTAGGTTTACAGTAAGAGAATTGAGTACTGGAATGATGCCTGCGCGAACGATGTGACATGAGACGCAGCAAGCTCATTAAAGGACGAGTCTTTCCCTTTTTAATTTGTGGTCACAAGGTGGCGCGCCCACAGGCGTTCTCGTCCACGGGAACTTTTCTTCCCATCGTTGCCGAACCCCCTGTGGACTCACGGTGAGATCGGGGTAAACCCCAGGCTAAGTTCCTCCTTGCTTCCCTGGGATCATGCAGGTGAAAAAGATGTACCTGTGCTATCTCGTTGATGCCTGTCGGAGAGCCAAGTAGAGAGAGAGAGAGAGAGAGAGAGAGAGAGAGAGAGAGAGAGAGAGAGAGAGAGAGAGAGAGAGAGTACACATACACCAAGACGTCTAGCACGGCAGAACTTTGCGACAGAAAACGTTCACGGAATATGTTATCGATGTCTTAATTGTCCTTGGCAGGCAGGCACAGACTGCAGATCAGGAACACGTCAGAAAACACTCAGCTCAAAATAGTGTAAACAAAAAACAAAAAAACTTTTGTATTATTGTCTTTCTGCAAAGTTATTTAATTCTTGGAAATATGTATTTATTTTTTTTTCCTCTCCGATTTACGCAGCTTTGTGACCTTAATCCACGGTCAGCTGCGTCACTGTATTGTTGGAGGTTTCGGGGTATTCTGTTCGTGTCGCTGGAATTCGGGGTAAATCTTCGTTCCCTCTGTTGTTAACAGTATGTAGTGTGTGTGTGTGTGTGTGTGTGTGTGTGTGTGTGTGTGTGTGTGTGTGTGTGTGTCTTACTTTGATGATACACACGAAAGATAACATCCATGTACCGTATCGTACTCGTGGATTAAGTCTTCATCCTCAACAACAGACTGAGTCCTCGACTGGATCGCTCAGTACAGGCCATTCTCCACCGAGAGCGAGTCAATTCCTATCTTCCTACCTGCTTTCGCTCTCAAGTCTATCCCTAACCTCCACTTGCAGTAGCCTTCCTTCATGTAATATACCTCAAGCCTGCTGTTTAAGAACTCATCTCATCAGTTGGATTGCAGTTCCAACGATCTTCCAGAGCAGCTCCTCTGTGCGACCACAACTCCTTCAGGTTGGTCCTTCCGAGACCGTGTAACAAAAAGTCTTTCCTCGCCACGTTTTTGTAGTACCCAAAGGTCTTCGCCAGCTGGCTCTCTGGTTCCCCTGCGTACTCCCTCCTTGCCAACTTCATCCTTCCAAAACTTGGAACTCCGCGTTTAGCCCGAGGACACGAAACTGAAAATGAAAATCACTCGACAGTCAACCTTATAGCGATGAAGAAATTTCCACTCGCCTTGTTATTATTACCAACTTACATAAATGCTAACAAGAGGTAATGAGCCTAACCCGCATTCTGTATCATGATGAAGAACCATTTTACAGCCTTGGAGGCTGACCTTATCCCGCAACATCTGTTCGTGGAAGAAATGTTACTTTTATGAATTATGTTTAAGAAGTAGGCTGGTGATAAAAGACTCGTCTGTTATCACAACAGACGCAAGAATGTGTACTTCAAAAACAAAGTCACACTCACGTAGGAAATATATATATGATCAATAACGGAGATAACTGATAAGTCTTTGCTTTATCAGAAGCTCCTTCGCTCATAGTCTGCATCATGGAACTTAACCACTGGAACCTCTGGATCATTTACTGGAATTAATGAATCTCCACCTCACAAAACGTCCCTCAGGCCCCCATCCTTTCCTCCGTCCCACAGGCCCTCAGAGCCGTCTCCGTGTACCAAAGGATCCCCAAGGCTTGGGTGTGCGTCCCTGGGTGGGGCTCTCCGTGTCACCACGAGAGCCAAGCTGAACTGATGGCCAATTATTGGCTGCTTAAGCTTCCAGAGTGCTGGGCGGGCGGTCACTGGGCGCACCACCCACTTCAGGAACTTATATATATGTATATATATATATATATATATATATATATATATATATATATATATGTGTGTGTGTGTGTGTGTGTGTGTGTGTGTGTGTGTGTGTCCTCTCGGAAATCTCAGACATTGCGCCGCATCTTGAGCAATACCTTCGTGTTCTATTCCCAGGAGTGATTATTGTCCAGGATAAAAACAGATTTCAGAGACGCCATATCAGACCACAAGACAGTTCCGCCCACATGGTCTCGAATTAGTCTTAAGTGCTCCAGAATGAAGGATCCAGCTATTCCGTTAAAGATTCTCTGATTTTTTTTTTCTTTTATTCATTTTCTTTTTTAGGGATCGTCCGCGTCCAGCTATATATTTTCTCCTCTGTAATGGGGTAGAATCGAGTGCTTTTCTTTAACTCAGGTCTTAGGGTAGTTTGAATATAATTTTTTTCTTTAATCCTTTCGTTTTGTAAGAATGAGACATGTCCTCAAACCTCGCTTATGTGAGGGATTATAGCCTCGTTTACGTGAGCAATTGTACCTTTATATATATATTTTTTCTCTTTGTTTCTCATTTGTTGGAGGAAATTATTAATGTCTTAGTCGCAGCGATTTACAATCCAGGTTCTTTCTCCAGGTACCTTCCATGTTTGTAACACTCCCGCCTAAATGTTTTCCCGTCACTTTATTGAGACGTACGTTCGTATTAAGCTTGTCTCCGGCAAAAGCTTAAAAACATTTACCGTCCCTCCAAGCTGAGTAGAAATAATGATAATAATAGAAAAGAGTTCTTGGAAATGCAGGATCGCCTCGTCATATGATCGGTGTTTATGACTTGACCAGCTGACTGACACAACAGCAACGCTGAGGAAACGTAGCCGAAGAGACGGTTAAATAAATGCAGTCTTGCCCGACCAACACAGGTGAAGCATGGATGAAGTCATCTCCTTTGTATCATATATATATATATATATATATATATATATATATATATATATATATATATATATATATATATATATATATTCTTTTTCTTTCAAACTATTCGCCATTTCCCGCGTTAGCAAGGTAGCGTTAAGAACAGAGAACTGGGCCTCTGAGGGAATATCCTCACCTGGCCTCCTTCTCTGTTCCTTCTTTTGGAAAATCTAAAAAAAAAAAAAAAAAAAAGAGAGGGGAGGATTTCCAGCCCCCCGCTCCCTCCCCTTTTAGTCGCCTTCTACGACACGCAGGGAATACGTGGGAAGCATTCTTTCTCCCCTATCCCCAGGGATAATATATATATATATATATATATATATATAAACACAATTGAAAAAAGTAGAGAGAAGTTGCGGAGGGCGTTTATGAGTGGTAATCGCGTCGTCACGGTGGTGGGAAGTTGGCGGAGGAGAAGATATGTGTTTAATGTTTTTTTTTTTAACAGTGCAAATAAAAAAAAAAAGAGTGGGGGGGAGACTGTAAAAATCAAGGCATGGAAGAAGTTGCCTAGAGAGAGAGAGAGAGAGAGAGAAAGAGAGAGAGAGAGAGAGAGAGAGAGAGAGAGAGAGAGAGAGAGAGAGAGAGAGAGAGAGAGAGAGAGAGAGAGGCGCTAGATGCCCTGAAATGAAGGGAGATAATGAACCATGGACAAGGAAGAGGTGCGGGTACACGACGCTAGGTAACCAGCCAAAATCATAACCACAGGATTTCTCCCCTCCTCTCTCTCTCTCTCTCTCTCTCTCTCTCTCTCTCTCTCTCTCTCTCTCTCTCTCTCTCTCTCTCTTTCTCCCGAGCTGCTCTGTAGACGCTAGGGACACCCTTTTACGGCTGCTGTGGACAGTGGGGACGAGGAACGTGAGGGACGTGCTGGCAGAAATGCGAGTACCCAAGACAAATGAGTTTTTAGTAGTTATGTTGATTGCGTCATTCCTGTTCGGAGCCTTCAGGGTGGACCGATACCTTTGATGTGGTGAGGGTAAACTGTACATCGGTCTGGGGAACAGATGACTGTCTCCGCCACACGTTTGATGAAGGTTTGTAGTAACTGTATATCGGCCGATGGGACAGATATTGTCCTAACGGTGATGAGGTCAGTATTAACTGTATATCGGTAATGAGAACATTAAACAGTCTCGTCCAAGCTGTAATGTGGTCAGATTAACTGTTTTTTCGGTCGTGGGAGAGCAAGTACAGTCACTACTACTCTTTGATATGGACAGGTTAAGTGTATGACGGCCGAGGAAACATATACAGTCTCTCCCACTCTGTGATGTGGTCAGGTTGATTGTATTTCGGCTGGTGGGAACCTACACAGTCTCCCCAACACGACGAATGTGGTCAGGTTGGCTTCGTACCTCGGTCGTGGTAAGAGAAAACAACCGAGACAAATGAATCCCAGGGACCAGACAGAGGGTCTGCTCTGCACCCCTCATGACTCGGGTCAGAACCACCCACCCTCCCCAACCCGAGCACGACGGTGATACGACCCTTGGGTGTGATGGCGTGACCTCCGACCCGACCCCTTGGCAGTCAAGTCAAAGGCCTAAGGCTGTGGAAATCAAAGGGTCGCACAGTGATACTCAAGAGTTTAAGTCGTATTCCAAGGATGTACCGTCGTTCTCAAGGGCCGTTGCATCGTGCTCAAGGGTCAGTAAGTCGTGCTCAAGGGGCTTACCGTCGTTTTTAAGGGTCGTGTACATTCCCAGAACCAACACAACTGCGGGTACCGTCACCACCAACACGGCGGCTTACAGCGTCACCACCAGCCGCCCGGCACAGTGTCATTGTGACCAACCTCCCTTGTAAGGAAGGCACGCCACCACACCATCCAGTTTCATCGTTACCAACCTTCCTTAGTAAGAGCGGCACGCCACCGCGCCATCAGTGTCATTGTTACCAAGCGACCTCGAGTAAGAACGGCGCGCCACCAGGATCAGCGTCACATACCCTCCCGTAGTAGGATCTCCATGACAAGTATTAGCACCATTACCATCTCCCCCTGTGAGAGCTCTGCGCCACCCATAGCACTATTACCACCTTGTAGGGCGTCCAGGACACCACTTCTACTACTCCTCGGACTCATCAGTAGCACTACAACTGACCATAGTAGTAGCAGCAGCAGCAATAGTAGCACAAGACCACCTTGCGACAATAGCCATCAACGGGTAAATGCGTCTCCATGCGTAGTCGTCATTGCTACGGTCAGACGCCGCCAACTCGCACTCTCTCCCGTCCTGGTGCACGTTGTAAACTGTTGCTCTCGCGAGTGAGGTGTTGCTTACTCCTCCTCACTTTGGCAGTGGTGTCACCTGTAACACCCACACACACATCCTCACCCCCTCACCACACCATTCAGCCTCATGTTGCACCTCAGCAGACTTACGTGATTTATTTATGTGAAGATGAAGCTTCCGACTTGTAGTCGAAAGGCTCACTTTTGATTACTCTATTACAGTCGTCTGATAATCCTGCACTGTACCTGCACCATGATCTGCTAACTCTGTATCTCATTCTGCTAATCCTTGCACCACAAGTCTGCTAATCCTGGCCACACATGCTACTCATCCAGCACCCAGCACCTCACTCTGCGAATCCTGCAATACACCTCTCCTAGTCCAGCTCCATAATCAGTTAGTCTTGTGCCACAGTCCACTAATCCCATACCACTGTTTGCCACACCTTTACCACAGTCTGCAAATCAACCAGAGACATTGGAACGCCCTCCTAACCGCTGTTTGTCAAGCTATACTCTTCAAAATTTCTCTTAATCGTCATCACACACATAAACGATGAGTTTCTTTTCCTCACCAGTACCATGAGTTTTTCCACCCTCACTATTTTATAATGAACTTGAGTGTTAGTCCTCACTTATGTATAGATTCCAACGCTGTTTTTACAGCACCATTTATCCATCCGAATCATTCTTTGTCTTGAAGTTTTCTTCTTTCTTTTCGTGATGATATAAATGTTTCGTAAATGATATTTTATTGTAATGGTTGTATAGAAACGTGTGAACCAGCGGACTGAATACCAGGCCACGACCATGCCACCTCCACCTCCTCCTTCGGTCATCACAAGACAACAACACCACCACCACCTTCTCCACCACCACCACCTTCTCCACCACCACCACCACCAGCTTCTCCACCAGTACCACCTTCCCTGGTCGTGTCCCAACTGTGTCCACGCGACAAAGGGAGCGTCCACAGTCCTCCGGTGTGACACCGGTCCAGTATAATAGCCACTTTATTACCGTTGTTATCAATGATAGACGAACACGGCCGCAAACAATGAACTACAAATGGACCATTGTGGGCGACGGTGTTGCCAGCATTTGCCGCGGGGACGCGGTGCTGGAGACGATGCGCCGCCCGGCTAAGGATAAAGAGAGAGAGAGAGAGAGAGAGAGAGAGAGAGAGAGAGAGAGAGAGAGAGAGAGAGAGAGAGAGAGAAAGAGAGAGTGGTGTGGGTGCTTCTTTATTATCTCCCAGTGAATATAACTTGTTAAATTGTGGTCTTATAACCAGTTATTTCTCGATAAATACTGATTTGTTGAGGAGGTCATAAGTTCTGGTGTCATGGCCTCCTCTCGGGGTAAGAATATATGTATATAATGAGAGAGTGAGTGTGTGGTTGACACTACATTAAGTTAAGATGGAAGGCCTAAAATTGAGCGGGAAGGGGTGAGGGCAGACGCCATTGTTGCTGCAGATGTCAGAGGAGGGTCCGCCAGTGTGTGTGTGTGTGTGTGTGTGTGTGTGTGTGTGTGTGTGTGGAATAATCACAAACTGTCACGCTGGATTCACTTTCGACTGTTTGAGAGGACCGTGATGGGATCGGAATAGAATTCAAAAGGATATTACGTATTGATCTTTTGGCAGTAAAGTTTTCCCCTCTTGTGGCCAGCTTGATAGACGAGTCGAAAATTAGGGTCGTTTGATGGGAGGGAGGGGGTGGGGGAGAAAGAGGGCGATGCGTTAAGGGGTGGAGGTGTTGGGGGGAAAGGGAGAGGGGGAGTTGAATAAGGGGGAGGATATAGTGACGATCAGGCACTAACGGGGCGATAGACGGAGATAGGGTATATTGAATAGAGGGGAGAGGGAGGGAGAAAGTGATTTGAACGAAATTGAAAAAATGGGGGAGAATAGATTGGGTTTAGGCAGACGTGATGGGTGGGTAAGTTGGCCGGGTGGCTGGAACTGACAGCAGTGTACTTGGAGGGGCGGGGAGCGACGCTGGAACAAAGCGGCGGTGGGTGGGAGGCGGAATTGACACCTACGTAGGACGAAGAGGAAGACGAACTGGAGAACGGGGCAGCGCCTCGCATCGCCATGGACTGTTGGATCTGCATGTAGGGGGAGAGAGAGAGAGAGAGAGAGAGAGAGAGAGAGAGAGAGAGAGATCGTTATCGTTAGGATGGGGAGCCTAAGACCCAATAACCTACACACACACACACACACACACACACACACACACACACACACACACACAGATCGATCACTCCTCTCGTTAACTCGCCGCCACCACCACCACCACCACCGCTTCCCTCACACAATACAGCCTCGGACCACTATACTTGTACAGATGCTCTCGTAGAGCCCGGAGTAGCGAGTGTAGGTAGCATGCAGCCTTTAGCACACATTACTGTCCTTCCTGCCAGTTATGTAGGGTACCGTAGCCTTATTTCTACGGCTCTGTTATATTGTAGTCTGTATCATCCCAGCACATTTGCCAACTTTTAAAAGAAGTGTAAACTTTACTGTCTGAATGTATCTCCGTCCTCTTAAGACAAAGAGGAATCTCGGCTCAGGACTAACTGCTGTAGCTGAATGTATATGACGTACACAGTATACACTATTTCCAGTGGGTTAGGATAATGGGACCAATTGGCCTTTGGAGTAATTGAGAACTGGTCATTGCTTCAGACCGCTTTAGAGGCCCTCGCCACTTCGGACGCACGTAATCTATTGTTACATTTCGTGCATATTTCGTGGCACATTTCCAATCTATATTTCTATGATTTGTAGTGAGGGTATTCACTACCTTACTAGTTGTACTGTTGATATTAGTACGAACATATTGAGTGGTTGAGGCACCGTTTACCGTATCCGATTCCTATTTCTTGGGCCAATCCGTTGACAGCACGTCGCCCCCCTTATACCACATTGATCTATTCACTGCTATCCCATGCAAGCCTCTCAACCTCCTGAATTTTTCAGACCCTGGATTTCTGGGTCGCATATCTTCACCAGTGGTAGTGGGGTGGTCTTGAAGAGTGTGGCGAGATTTTTCTTAACAATGTCTTTGGTGGAGGCCTTCTTCAAGAGCGGGGTTAATGGGGGTCGTTTTCAACAGTGGCTCTGGCGTTGTCGTCTTCAACAGTGGTGGTGGTAACCTTCTCAAATGTGGTGGTGTCTTCCTCAACAGTGGTGGTGGGTGGTGGTAGGGTTATATATCCTCAGCGGTGGTGTTGAGGTCATTTGTCGACAGTGGTGGTGTGGTGGTCGTTCTTAGCGGTCGGTGGTAATGGTCTCGTATGTCTCGAGGGAAGGGTGATGGTGGTGGTGGGGTCTTCCCAAAAGGGATAGTGGTGGTGGTGGTTGGTGGTGGTAGTAGAATCCCTCGCGCCAGGGTCCATCCTCCAAAGCGGTGGTGGTAGACGGTCGTCCTCGTGGCCCCCGTGGTTGCACAGACGATCTCATTGTTAACAGCCAGAGAGAGAGAGAGAGAGAGAGAGAGAGAGAGAGAGAGAGAGAGAGAGACAGAACGCTTCTTCCGCCAACATAACAGGCAGATGGTCTGGTCTGGTCTGGTCTGGGTCTGGTAGAGCCCTCTTTAAAATGGGTTCCCCCCTTCTCCTTCCCTCTCTCTCCCCCGCACACCAAGACAAAAGGGAGTAAGCAGTGACCTGGGAGATGCGTCCTCCCATTCTCTCGCGGCGACTACCGCGTATATTAGGCGGTTATGAGGATTGAGACAGTTATTGTGCATTACAGATACGGTCGTGTCGTAACTCACCTGCATAATGATGGCTCCAGTGGGCTGGCCCGGGTGATAATTGGGACTACCACCTCGCTACCATGGATTATGGTACAGTTAAAAGCCCCTCGCTGGAGAGATTGAGGTTATGTGGCCGCTTTCATAACTTTTTTTTTTTCCCCCTTCGTATCTACGGATTTTTGTGGGTTGATAGTCTTTGTCTCGGGGATTTTTCGGTTTTTTTGGCAAAAGTATTAATTCCACATATCAATCCAATCATCAATACTTTCCATCTGTCTATCTCGGTTTCAATTTTCCCATAGAAGGAACAGAGAAGGGGGCCAGTTGAGGGTATTCCCTCAAAGGCTCAGTCCTCTGTTCTTAACGCTACCTCGCTAACGCGGGAAATGGCGAATAGTATGAAATATATATATATATATATATATATATATATATATATATATATATATATATATATATATATATATATATATATATATATAATTGTGTGTGTGTGTGTGTGTGTGTGTGTGTACTACAGGATTCCCCGTGCATGAGGTTGTAGCATGAGTCGAGTACACCTTGGGCGAGGCTGTATCATCATCGTCAGTGGACGCAACAAGAGCACAGAGCCGTCAAGGAACTTGTCGCTTCACGGGAGACCATCCACTTGTTCCTTCTGCTCGTGAAGTGAAGCCCCCTGGGGCTGCTGGAGCCCCTGGAGATGCCCCCTGGGAGGATTGTCGTGGGTAACACCAGGACCCGTCGTGAAAAGGGGTCTTCGGGTAATGGTAATGATAATGATATTTATGATAATGGTAACGATCATGATAATGATGATGATGATAATCGAACCCAGTACTATGTGACTGGTAACCAGTGACTGAAGACCATTACGCCACGACTGGCCTCTGTGGTGTAGTGGTTATCATTCGTGACCATAAGTCAGCAAGGGCCCGACCCCATGGTGTTTTGAAACCTGGGCACGCTGTCGGGCTCACAGGCAATCCCTGCTGTTCATCCTCTCCACGGAGCTGGTCCAAGAGTAGGTACCTGGCTTTAAGCTGGGATGTGTGTGTGTGTGTGTGTGTGTGTGTGTGTGTGTGTGTGTGTGTGTGTGTGTGTGTGTCGGTGTGTGTATACACTCTAGAA
>NC_092260.1:21637198-21659698 GCF_036320965.1 Panulirus ornatus | reverse complement strand
CGTTATGAATTTCCCGGGGGACCCCCGTCCTCAAGGGTTCCCTTTGCCGTCGCGTCGCCCCAGCAACCACATAGCTGTTAGGAAGACACGCCCACAGTCCCGCCCACCTCCTGGCCGCCCCACCGCCCAACTGGCCATTATCCCGGGTTTCTGTAATTAACCCGCCTCCCCCAATTAGGCCGCAAATAGTCCAATTTAGGGGGATTATAATTTTGGAACCTCAGTTTCTAAACACATTCGGTGGCCCGTAGACGTGCAGGTAAGTGTGAGGGGCGAGGAATAGGGATGGGAAGGGTAGGAGACGGGAGGGAGGTGGAGAATATGAGAAATGGTAAAGGGAGAAGGAGGGGAGAAGGAGAATAAGACAGACAGTCAGAGACGGCGTGATGCACAGATAAATGGACTACGTAAAGGAGACAAATAAAAATAAATAGTCAAATACAGACCCAAGAAACAGTGGGTAACGGAGACTATGTCCTCCCGCCCTCCCACTGAATACCTCCCCTGCCTGTATAAACCCTGCTAGGATAACTCCCTTCTAGTATACACCCTGCCTGTATAACTCCTCCTAGTATACACGTTGCCTGTATAGCTCCCTTTTAGTATACACGCTGCCTGTATAACTCCCTTCTAGTATACTTCTCTCTTAATATACCTATTCCCAGTGTGTCCTTCTTCCCGCACATCTCGCCCAAAATAACCACAATCCAGTATGCTCACTTCTATTTAATAGCATCATCTTAGAACAGCCCACTCCCTCCCGTTACAGCTGGCTCAAATATACTTCTCAGTATAGCCCATATAACATAAATCCCTTCCTATTTGAGCCTCTATAGTACAATCCCTTTTCCAGTGTACCCCATCCCTATTTAGACCTCATCCCAGTAGACCCACATTTTATACTTCCATCCCAGTATAGCCCATTCCGGTTTAGCCTCATCCCAGTATACCCACATCCCAGTATGCACCCCCACACCCCCTCCATCTCCTCCTCCTCGCCGAGCATATTAACATGTCGGATGTGTGGTATCGACTGGGCGGGCCACCTTTTAGCTGCCCTTCTCCCCCACCTCTCCACTCCTTCACCTCCCTCCCCACCTCACTCGCCGCTATCCTGAACGTTCCATCCCTTTACAAGGCTTGGAAAATAAAATATCTTTTACTCGTTGTATTATAAGGCCCTGATGCAGAAGTAATGACAGGCAATGTGCAATGAATCGTGTTCAATATATATTCTCGACGAGGGGGCTGGACGATGCCCCCTCCTCTCTCTCTCTCTCTCTCTCTCTCTCTCTCTCTCTCTCTCTCTCTCTCTCTCTCTCTCTCTCTCTCTCTCTCTCTAGCAGCAGTTCACGGGGTATGATGTTCTCTCGCTTTTCAGTTCTTTTCCGCGCTGTGCCTGATTGCTATTTCCCCACGTGAGGTTGTATGCATATTTATAGGACATACATGAATATTCATTTATTTATTTATTTATTTATTATTTATAGTTCCCCAGAGAGAGAGAGAGAGAGAGAGAGAGAGAGAGAGAGAGAGAGAGAGAGAGAGAGAGAGAGAGAGAGAGAGAGAGTATCCGTATAAACACAAAACAGTGATCAATAGGGCTTTGCTCCTAAAGAGGATCTTCTCCAATACTCCTCTCACTGAGCATCTATAGCCAGTCCGTTGGGGAACATACCCTCACCGTCACAGTTTCAGATAAGCTTTAGACACACATCGAAAAGCTTGAGATATCGACAAGAGTCACTGGAATATATATATATATATATATATACACACACACACACACACACACACACACACACCGTATGAAGGTAGCCTTCGTCAGTAAAAACATCTCCTACATATGGTTACAAGCACCTGACAGGCATGTATTTCTTTACAAGCCTCAGACTTCCGTCTGACAGACTACAGACGACTAAATCCACAGGGATTAAGACATATGGCCATGCAGTAGGGTACAGTTCTGATGCCCCTGCACCGTGGTAAGGGGGTGAACGTCGTGCGCGCAGCGTAGTATGTCCAAATAAGATGTCAGAAATCTCTGGCACGGGCAGGTCCTCCTGATATCATACAGTGCTTTGAAGAAGAAGAAGAAGAAGAAGAAGAAGAAGAAGATGAAGAAGAAGAAGAAGAAGACACCAGTGATGTATGTGTCACGTGTAAGGTACGATGGTGGGGGGAGGGAGCTGGGGGTAGGGGGCGCCTGTCTGGATTCTAATGACCGTCGCCAAGTTGATAACCATTAAATCCAACGACAGACATCCATTATCGCGGGACTCGGGGGGGGGGGGGGGAGGAAAGGAAGGGGATGGGGGAGGGAGAACAGAAGAGGCTCCATTGTCGTTACAGGATTCAGTGTTTACTTCAGGCTCCGGTTTAATGATCCCCCCACCCCCACCACCACCTCCTCCTCCTCCTCCTCCCAACGATTGGTTGATAGCCATAACTCCGGGAGCGGACGTACGTTACTCCAGTGCTTTTAGAACGGCGGCGGGTATCGAGTTTCTAGTTTCGCATTAGCGTCTTCCTCCATTAGTGTGAGGTAGCTGGTTGCAGAGAACATGAGAAGTTGATCCATGGGGGCCGACCTCGAACTCGGGCGGTAATAAAACCGGAATAAATAAGGTGCACCTCATGATGGAGACACGATCAAATTTGCGTGAAGGAGACCTCCCCCCTCTTTTTTTTTTTTTTCTAGGGTAAGTGTACATCGGGAGACGCTGGCTATGAACCAGGACAATGCTCAGGTTCGACGTGGAAGTAATTACTCCCTGGTTAACCAGATGCAGACACAGGCAAGGCTGTGCCACAAGTGTGTATGGGATGCAGTGGGTCTTCTTCTTCGTCTTTCCGTCACTCCGAGCGCGTGTCCGGCGCCCAAGGTTACGGCCGGGAACAGATGAGTGCGAGCGACGACTCCCACCACTCAGGAAGCGCCACGTCTCTTCAGGCGCTCCGATAAGAAAGTATCGTGTTCCCCACGGTTCAAACTGCCGTCCGCCAGCCGTCTGGCTCATTATGCAGAATCCCTCTGCTCCTGCCATACGTAACGTGAAGAACTCTTTCATGCACATTGAAAAAGGAATATGAGAGAAGCGTGTGTAACGTGGTGTTCATGTTTCCGACCAGCTCACATGATGATCTGAGCATTTCTTTCATCAGATGGGACTTATGAACGTTTCACAACACTGTAATTTTTTTTCTTTCACTTTCATTGAGTTTGAAATCATGAGAGATTTTTGATATAGGAAAAATGGTGATTGATTAAGGGCCCCCTAATCTTTAGTGGGGTTTCTCTTTTGTGATGGCAATGTAAGATACCAGTGGACTCCTAAACCTAGGTTTTTGAGTACGGACAGACATGTAGTAAGTGCAGTTCAGAATCGGTATATCGCAGGGCATCAAACGCTTTAATTTGATCGTTTGGGATTGAAGAAACCGAAGTACTCATCAGGAAACTATAGAACCAGAACGCAAGAGTGTTTGATAACATCCTAAAGACGTTCGGACCTGCATATAATGACATTCCTCACCCGTGTCGTGGTGTGTGTCGTGAAAGACACGCTTTTAGAGCACTCCACTTCATACATCCTTGTGCCACAAGGAACTCCACGGCTGTATGATATTTCTTCTACAGCATCGTTTGGCAGGCATGTAGCGGAGGTTGTGGTGACGCAGTGTGTGTGTGTGTGTGTGTGTGTGTGTGTGTGTGTGTGTGTGTGTGTTATCCCTTGATGAGTTATCAACATAAAAGAGAGTTGGGGAAGACTGGAAGCCGCTGCACCTTTCGGGTTTGTTTACCTTTGGGTGCCGGGTGACGGGCCGGCACCCTCCCAATACGGAGTGGCCGACTCGAGCGCCCCAGTGTACACTGCTTAAGACACGCATTACTTATTGATACGCAGTGTTGGGTAAACAGTGCAGAGTGCGAAGACGTGCAGGAAGCTGGAGGTCACGTCTTCGTTAGAGGTTGAGTTGGTGGAGTTAGGAGTCGCTCTCGAGGCGGTGAAGTTCAAAAGCCCGACACTCGACGAGGGCACACACGCTCGACACTCGACTAGGGGCACAGCTTCAGAGTTATTAGGAGCTCATTTTGGAGGATCGCAGAGCGGTAGACTTTCTTTTTCCTGTTCAGATTGGAGGGGCGATCAGAGTCAGCTGCACTGGATCAGAAAGGCTAGGGTGTGGTAAAGATGAGCAGCAGCTGAGAGGAGAGGAGACTACTCTTGTGTATTAGACACTAACGGGGAAGGTCATCCTCACGGTTTTGCTGGGGGTACACTGTCGAACGTTTATCTGTGGGTTGGAAAAGAAGCTTCTTCAGCTTCTGCAGACAGAGACAGCAGCCTCAGCAACGAGGGAGCGGTACCTTAGTGAAGATGGGAGACTGATGGAATTTGGAATACTAGACATCGCGTACATTTTTCCAAGAAGATGAGGTGTTACGAGTTTCGGAGGTTTTGGGCATGTGATAGCCCGGTGCGCCTACAGGGAAGGGGTGCGGAATTTGGTCCAAGCGTCGCGCGACTGGATGTTGTCCATCGAGGCCTTGAACGAGGCTTCAGAGAGAGATCTAGATTCCATGAGAACAGCAGTTCATTCCCTCTCCAGTCTCGAACTTCGTCGTGGGACAAACTGAGCCAGCAGTTTTCAAGTGAGTTCCCAAAGTGCGCCAGACATCCTGGCTGTCCCCCGGTAAAGGGAAATGCTGATAAAAGTTCCCGAAACTCTTCCCCGGCGGATTTTTGCCTCACGTCCCGATATACCAAGATTCTCTGACGAATGGCTTGCTTTAAAGCTGTAGTGAGGATCATCGAGAGTCATGCAGGTTCTTGTAAGGGAACTCCAGCATTCGCACTGGCCGGAGAGAGTGGCAGGCACTATTCGAAAGGTCCTGTGATCAGAGCGCCAGATGATCACCTTCTCAGAAGAAAGGTCTGAGTTTTACATCACCATGACGTCCAGCTGCAGCAGCACAATCAGGGAAGGATGAGAGAGCTAAAGAATCACATGACGTAGGCACCGAAAGCGCCCCAAAAAGTTATATATGAGCGGACGAGCAAACACCATCAGTCAAGGGTCAAGCAGAGCACACAAAGACGAAATCATTGTGCTATATCCACGAGCAATGAACATTCCTCCTCAGCACAGACAGACAGTCGATTCACCAACTTCCGCTTCGAGTTCGGATGGGGCGAGGTTGGGAAATATCGACGGAGCTGTCATTGGCAGTGATGGAAAACGCCAGAGTGAGTTCAAGGAAGTAACAGAGTTGATGGATCCAACACACAGTCGGGGCCATTCCTCGATATCGTACAGTGACATGCGCAGGGAGGGACTTCGACGGCAAACCCAACTTCCTTCAAGAGGGAGTAAGAGGACGTGAACATACTACCAGGCAAGATGGGTCATACGGCTCCAGTTCGGTCTTGGCACCTTTGCCTGCGATTCAGTCCACACGCCAGTTGTAACCACGTAAGTGCTCAGGCTGTGACTCTCCACTGTTAAGAATAACTCATTCCAAGCGACAGTCCTTTCGTAGGCATTGCGAGATAGAACTTGGACTTATTTGAACCATCACCACGAACAAGGTTTATAATTGCTGGTAGGGATATCATTGTTAAACGTTCCTCCTTCAACTCTAGTGCGACCATTGCTCAGGGATTCTGAATTGAGACCCTTCACGTCACCCTCGTCATCCTTGACTAGTGTGTGTGCTACCGGAAGTCCAGTCTTTGTGATGTATGATTATTAAAGAATCAGTGATATATGTCATGACTGCGATACACCATAGGAAGTGTACACATCCCAAGAGAATGGGATTTTTGTGCGTAATGTAGGAACTGATGGAAATATGTTAGCCAAAAGGAACCTGTCACCATTTTGTACTGATATATATATATATATATATATATATATATATATATATATATATATATATATATATATATATATATACATACGTACGTATTTGATCGCTCTCCTCTTATTTATTGGATCCTTTTGGGATTTTAAACGACCCAAGAAAAATACATCTGGCGCTTTACGAGTAAGGAAAGTGACGCTGAACAAATTCAAAATCAGTATAAGAGAGAGAGAGAGAGAGAGAGAGAGAGAGAGAGAGAGAGAGAGAGAGAGAGAGAGAGAGAGAGAGAGAGAGAGAGAACCCTCTCACAAAGGATCGGCGTAAAATGTGTGGAATTCTAAACCCTTAAGAGAGATGCTATTTTGTTGGAGTTAATTGGATCGGATCCTGGACCACACAGATTCCTACTGCTGTTCTTTTCTTTTTTTTCTTCTCTCTGAGTCCATGGCTTCAGGAAACTAGGCTCGCTGGTTTTAATGCATTTCTACTGTTGACTGAAAAATGGTGTACGTATATAAGCGTAAAGAGAGTGGATTAAACATGCAGGTAAATGGTTAGACCTGTTGTAGCATAGATTGAGTGAAAGGAAGTGTGATAGTTCTTTTTATTTGAGTGTTTAGGCAAAATTTTCTCTGTGGTTAATTAATATTCTGGGTAATTATATGACCTGGTCTGTGGGACTCCGGAGCGTAAGATGTTAAAGAAATGAGTAAAAAGAAAAGAATATAAGTCAGGAATATACATTATCACGAAATAGTGATTTATATATATATATATATATATATATATATATATATATATATATATATATATATATATATATATATATATATATATATATATATATATATATTTGAAGATCACTGGAAAGATTTAGTGCAATAATGACCCCATTCAGCATAAGAGTCCATTAATCTCATACATACACACAGCCAGAGAAAAAATAGGAGTTGAGTCTCCAGGACATTAATGTTGTACTTTGTATACAAGAAAATAGATCCGTTGATTAATCACAGTGAAATGTAATTCCTCGAGCCTGACCGATATATATATATATATATATATATATATATATATATATATATATATATATATATATATATATATATATATATATATACATATACATATATATATATATATTATGTCTATTTCTGCGAGAGTTTGGGGCATCCAAAGAAAGAAAAGCCTTTAAGGAAGTTGGTGTACAGAGGAGGAAGACCAGTCCAGGTCCAGCTTAAAGAAGATCAAAATAGGTTTGTCGCTGTTAATCTCCTGGCTGGAAAAAATTGCAAGTTGCAGAATAGATTAACTTGACTGTGAGTGATCTAGTCCCGGGACGTGGTGTGTTGAGTTCCCAGAGGACGTGATTGGCTTCCTGGTTCTGGGAAAGGTGGATGAATGTTCGTATTGCTTTTATCTTGTGTGTGTGTGTGTCTGTGGGAGAGAGAGAGAGAGAGAGAGAGAGAGAGAGAGAGAGAGAGAGAGAGAGAGAGAGAGAGAGAGAGAGAGAGATGCATAAGCACACATGTATGCTCTTGCCTCTCTCGTTAGAGCGCGGTAGCATCAGGTAATACGTCCACACTTGACTTCTTCAGTTCTGGTGTAGAAAGTGATATTACAGGAGGGGAGGTATTCTATGCGGTCACCCACCCTCCTTCCGTTCTCACACCACCTCTTCTTAGTCATCCCGCACGACCCCCAGGTGATACGTGGGTAGTATTCTTCCCTCCTCCACCCCCCTCCCAACATATGATATTTGCACAGTGACCTCCGATAACAAGACGTGTATAAGTATGAAGGACGTTGCCATCCGTGAGTGTGCTCCATGGCCCGTGAGGGCAGAAACTCCAGGAACAAGAGTGAACTGAAGCCTGGTCGATGCAGCAACAGGTCCCTGCAGACACCAACAGGTCCCAGGATCGTCAGACCTACTGCTGCTGCTGCTGCTGCTGCTGCAACAGTTCATTGCAACCACCAACAGGTCTCAGGAACGTCAGACCTGCGCAAGGCTGCACGGCCACATAAAGCAGAAATTTGTTAGTGCGCGCGTAATGGGAATACTTGGCATAGACGCTCGTGTTTTTTTTGTGCGGTGTGGTGTGGTGGGTGGTGGTGGTGGGTGGTGGTGGTGGGGTTCGTATAGGTGATTTATAGAGCCTGTTTTATACTGTCATTACCAGATTTAACGATGGAATTTAAGGCATAGTAAATGACTCAGCGGTTACTCCAGCCTGTAGAGGGTGGCTCGAGTTGATATGATTCTGTGGCGAGCTGGTGCAGGATTCACAGGACGGGTGATACAGAACCTCTTTGGATATGGTGGTCTGACTTCAAAAGCCGACCTCCCTCATCTTGAGATACAGTAGAATATTCAGCCTCCCTCCAGTCTTAGAATACAGGTGAAATCAGTTTCCCATCAATAAAATGCAACAATATCCTGCTCCCAATCCTTGAAATACAGTAGAATATTAAGCTTCCCATCTTTAAAATACAATAGAATAATTTAGATTCTTGTCCTTAAAATACATTATGAATCCAGCTTCCCATCTTTGAATTACAACAGAAGATTCAGATTCTTATCCTTAAGATACAGTAGAAAATCCAGTTACCCCAACTTGCAATAAAACAGGGATTGCGATACATGGAACTTGACATTTTAGAGGATTTCACGTGCATCATGTGTGCGAACCACGCAAAGGCTGCTATATAAAGGCTGCTATGTAAAGGGCTATATAAAGCAGGGTTCTGGCTCACTCCCATGGAAGCCTCATCATCAGCACTGCTTCTTATTAATGTGGTGAATTAACCAAATCCTCAAAGGCGGCGTGACGGCCTTCCGTTCGAGATAATGGCATTTATCAGCTTTATTCGTGGTCGGTGAGGAGGAATACAGTGTTCTGCTATTATTTTACGCTTTACCTAGGACTTAGATTCACCGCACTATTAAGGGTTTTCCTTTTTCTTTCGAGGGAAAGTAACACGAAAGAGTTCAAGAGACACTCACAGGGATTAACGAAGTGTTGGTCTTAATGTTGCGTGGCTCTGGAAGCATCATCGGGATGGAAACTGATGGTATCAGATAAGATACACCATCTCGATGAGGTGACCGCGTGTTGATAGTCTGGGAGGTGACTCTGTAGTGGTGATGTGTTGAGGACGGCCAGAACTGTGGCTGTGCTGGTGCTGATAATGTGCTGAGAGTTGACACGACTTGGAAGACTTAGAGAGGTTTTGCCGAAGTCTAGGTACGCCAGAGAGATGTGTGTGGATCTGTAGATGGAGTAGCAAGTGGTAGAGAGATGTGTATGGTTCTGGAGATGAATTAGAAGTGGATGAGAGATGTGTATGGTTCAGGATGATGAAGAGGAAGTGGCAGAGAAGTTTGTGGTTCTGACGATGAATTAGCAAGTGTTAGAGAGTTGGCTGTAACCCAGAAACAGGTGTGGTGGTGACATGTCGGAGTTGGTAGAGAAATGCTTGTGTCTTTAGCGATCATAGAAAAGGAAGGTAGACTTTGTAACGATGATAATGGCTATTTTCGATGCTAATAATCGCTAGAGCATTAGTAATGATTTTTTTTTTTAATGGAGTCACTGTTGTAATTTTTTAAGATTTTTGTTTTCCTGTGTTACAGAATGTAAGAGGGGTAATCGGGTTGGAGGAAAGTTTTGGCTTAAAGTTCTGATGAGGCACAGAAAGACCTTTTCTCACGGAGCATCTCAAACAAAGACAGATGATGTCTAGGATTTTAGAGAAAGAAATTAGAAATGATATAGCCAAGCGCCCGGCTGGATATCAGAAAATAAGAGAAATCTATAATAATGCACTAAGATAAACTGAATAAATAATTGAAAAAAGAGATAACTAATAAGATATATAATGCAAATCTATTTACTTTTTAATTTACAGATTAGGAAGTTTATATATATATATATATATATATATATATATATATATATATATATATATATATATATATATATATATATATATATCCAGACAAGCGCAATATGAAATAGGTATCATACAAATCATAACTACCGGTGTCTTTGTTTCATAAAGACTTCAGTAAATTCAATCATAGATTTATATTACCATAAATGTCGGTCTGATGAAATAAAATGGTTACCCCAGACAGACCCCCTCGAGCTGTGTATAACCCGGCCAACAAAAGCCTCTGCCAGTGCCCCAGCTGCCCCTAGTGCTTACACTTGCCACCAGGGGGCAAATACATTATAATCAGTTCAGACAATTTATTCCCGCGGAATACATGGCATGGTTACAGGATAATCTCTTGGTGTAGTGACGAAAGGAGGCAATGATTATGAAGGATACAAGTGGATTGGGGGGCAGGGTGATTTCAAATAATCATTGATCAGCTGCTGGCCCGCAGCGTCTGTCTCTATAGGTGCTCTTGCGCGAAGGAAAATAGGTTGACGAATGTTACAGGTAATAGAAAACGGAAATGGTAGTTTTAAAGCGTGCGAGTCCAATTGTGTCGTCGGGAATGAAACCCTCCGAGTTTCCTTTTTTTTTTTTCTTTTCAAGGTCTTTAGCGTCTCGATGGTACAGTAGTGACATTGTGAGAATGGGTCGACTTCAGTACCAATAGATACTATACTGAACGGAGTATGGCCGCAAATACTGCTCTCTCTCTCTCTCTCTCTCTCTCTCTCTCTCTCTCTCTCTCTCTCTCTCTCTCTCTCTCTCTCTCTCTCTCTCCTTTGTTACACGCACACTCTGTTTTCTCTCCGCACGCAACGGGGACTAGAGATTCAGCTACTGTAATTTTCCTGAAGCCCCACACACCTCTCATCCAAGTTTCCCCCGAGACAGTCTGAGGTTCTGATTTTCTTCGAGGAAAGTATCGCAGTACTTAATAGCGATGCAAATGTGCATCCATCACTCACGATCAGGAGAAGGTTATAATTCCTGTCTCAAAATTGACCGTGTCAAATATGTGGTTGCAATTTACTTCAGTCAGGGCTGTCTCTCAGGGGCTCCCAGCCAAATCAAACCCAACATGGCCGGTTTGTTTACATCGTGGGTAGTAATGTTCCTCCCCGACACCAGATGGCAGGCGCGGGATCAAAAGTTGCCGCGAACCCCAACTGACCATATCCTGCGGAGTTATACATGCTCTTCGTTTTAAGATTTGACGCGAATGTTGATCTAATTATCGTGTCATGATAGAAGATTATTATCCGGCTCGAAGGCCGGATAAATCTCAATGACGGCCCGTGATTCCGTGGTTGAGAGAGAGAGAGAGAGAGAGAGAGAGGCCGGGCGGACCCGTTGCTGCCTAACAGTGTACCTTCCCTACCTCCCTGCGTCTCCGTGATCCGAAAGTAATTGTCAGGAATACATGGGTTGAGAATGGGGCTGGTCGGTTGTCTCAGCGGGACCGATTACCTTCCCATACTCACCTGGAGAAGCCTGGCCAGCCAGCAACGACCACCGCATAAAAGGCGAGACGTAAGCACTGCACTGCAGCGTTCGTTTTCTGTGTCCCCGATGAGGCTAGGATACTGAGGAATTTATTGAGGCTCAGTGTATCCCTCTGCCTAGCTCAGATGACCAAGCGCGCACGACCGTGGATGATGCAACTTGTGTCTTGAAATACACTGTGTGTGTGTGTGTGTGTGTGTGTGTTTAAGAGGTTAACCATTATTAACACAGCAGATGGGAACTACTATCAGTGGGGTTCACAACCACCACTCACCCGTAACTCTGTCCTCACTAGATCCAGGTGTGTGACAGCGATGTCAGACCTGTCTACCGTGGACATGCATTAGCTCTGGTTGCCACTGCCGCCGCCCGCCTCTTGCCCCCTCCTCCTCCTCCTTCCCTTTTTCCCTTGGCCCGAAGATCGTGGGAAGGTGGAAAGTAAAGGGAACCCTCCTGAAAATTGTTGTGATCAGTGTCTTCCAGCCTATATAGCCGACCTCGCAGGACTAGACTATAGCCTTTGTGGACGTCACCAAGTCTACTGTATTGTCACCTCTCGTTGGGTCTCGGATCATTTGATTAAAAAAGGCAGGCAGTCTTCATGTAAATCGGTATTTCATAGATAGGGGGAAGTAATTCTAAGTAAAAAGTTATCTTTTGAATAAGCGTAATATAGAAATAATTGTACTTGTAATCATACAACGAGAATCTGTGGACTGTTGCTGAAATTGTGTTGTGATTCGCGTACGAGAGCGGCCATCCGTACGAGCAGTGCGCAGGAAACGCCACGGAGGCCCTCAGCGTAGGAGTATTTGTCTTGTCGGAAGCCTGGAGAAGGATATTGTAATCTTTTTTGGGGGATATTAACCCTCAGACGTCCAACCGCAGGACAAGCAGGGGCGCCGGTGCGCGTAAAGATCCATCACTGCGACCTGACAGGAGAAGATGTACGATCATAAGACACCCCGTGCGGACATTACAGGAGGCACTCATCACCAAACTGTGCTGGAATCGGGTCGGCAGCTCTGCTCTCTCTCTCTTGTCTGCTGGGCGTCTGGCGTGCGGAAGGGTATGAATGCCTTCCCGGGCGACATTATGGACGTACAAGAAAACCTTTTTTTTTTTTTTTCATCCACGGACTTGGAAGTGTCATTTTTTTTTTCTACGTGTCTTGAGAGGCAGTAGCTATCATGCACCAGTCGTCACTCAGCGAGTTGGGCCAGGGTTGAGATCCTTCTGGAACAGTACATCGATGCAGTGATCTTACTAATGTATTTGCTTCTAGTACCGGTGGAAGATGATGTTTTAAATTACAATATTCATTTCATACGGTAGTTCTATTTCTCAGTAGAACCTTACATCTGATGGAAGACTATGTGTTAAAGCGTGAGAAAAAACAAATGCCCAAAAGGTCAATGAAGCAGATTTTTTTTTTATGAGACGTAATCAGAGGAACGTTACGAATGTGTTAACACTCGTTAAGATATGAAGTAGCTGCAGTGCTGTCGGGGTAGACCGTTGGTGTGCAAACGTGCAGCAAGCAAAATCGATTTAATCCTTTTTGGAAAAAAGAGAAAGGATTAAGATTTGTAAACATTATAACAGGACAGAAAATAGCTTTTCACACTAACTTCTCATGTTCTCTGGTATTGCCATGTCGTTTGTATAACCTGTTGTTGAAGCACCAGTCCGAAGCGTAGTCGAAGTCAACCGTGAACCGCCCTGGGGAACGCCAGGTGTCCGGGCTCCGGTGCATGTTCGTTTAGGATGTGTGGTGCTCTGTATTCCCGAATGATGATGGAAGAACTGTGTCTCAAGAATCATTCCATAGCAAAAAAAAAAAAAAAAAAGAATAAACTTGTTAGATTCCTGGTGCGTCACCACCAGTTACGTTATGGAACTTGGTGTTTAGAGCGAGGAAGTAGCCGGAGAGGACAGATCCCTGAGTTGCTTTACGTGTTGTGTTGTTCATGGATAGAGAAGGCTTTGCTTCTCGGCAGAGAAGTAGGACGACAACACCATACAAAGCCTGGACGGTGTCAGGGAAGGTTTTCTTCCTCCAGACCCCACCAGACCTGGGATTGTCTTGGTGAGCGTTTTTTTTCTTCTTTCTCGTTTTATGGGTTTACAAGAACTGCTCAGTAATACGATTAACGCACGTTTTCTTGTGTGTCGAGGGTGTAGTATAGAGTTGTCTGTCGAGGGCGTAGTGTCGAGTTGTCCATCAAGGGTGTAGCGTAGAGGATTGCGTAGTGGTGAGGTGTAGTGATGATGCGTTTGTCGAGTGTGTAGTGGAGGGGACTGTGTATTCGTGAGGCGTGGTGGAGCGGCATTTGTCGAGGATGTATAAATGACTTTGCGTTAGATGTCAGTACTGAAACACTGTTTTTTTCACCCCTTTTTTTACCTAGAAAAAATATCCTGAGCAGCTGTGTGAGGGCCGTGTCAACCAGCTGTGTGGCAATCGGTGTCTACCAGCTGTGTGACATTTGTTGCCACGAAGGTCCATCACAGGTTGCGATAAGGACGAGCGAGGTAACGAGCGGTTGTGTAACCGCTTTAGTCTCCCTCGCCGGTTGTTAATCGGGAGTTGATATTAATGGCAAGGATGAATGGTGGGTACGCGATTAGAAATTAAATTGATAGTAAATTTGCAGCGTTAAATGTCACTACTCTGTCCGTTTGCTGACCATTTATATTTGCGCTTTCTTTTTTGTTATGCCTACCCGTCCAGCCATGTCTGTTTTGTATATATATATATATATATATATATATATATTGGAGTTCCGTATCATTGCAGATCATGATGCGAAACTGGTCTCGAACCAATGAACAGTGACACAATCGCATGAATAAACCCATTAATCCACACGAAACCCAAAATACATTTGAATGGTAATGATGTCATAATATACATAAACGTCCAGGTACTGGTAATACTGCATTGAGAAGCATGATTACAAGGGCAAATTTGACACTGATTAAACTGTAAAAGATATATCGATAAATATTAAGTCCCGTTAGCTTGCTATAAAACACATATCGAATAATAATCATTCTCGATAGATTACCACTATGTTAATTCACTCGCTCCCAGATAATTTTTTTTTTTGTGGGGGATCGTATCTTATGAACCGTAATAAACAGAAGACTATTTGTGCCTGATATATATATATATATATATATATATATATATATATATATATATATATATATATATATATATATATATATAGGATATCCATAACCTCTAGTACTAAGAGAATAATAACACCAAGGGATTATTGTGTGTGGGTGGAAAGTAACACGACACTCGCATCACATCACTGACACTCCCAAGACCAAAGGATCAGGTTCTCTGGTGCGAAGAATACAATTATTCCTGAAGGATTGTCTGATGGGCGAGTCAAACAGAGCGATTGTATCTCCCGCGTCAGGCGTCTTGGGAGATGGTATTCACGCCACTGATGGAGGTGTACCCAAAATAGCGTGGAACCAAACACACACCCGCTTCCTTTAGCGGCCCCAGCGCTCGATGTCAAGTATCATTTCTCGATTTTTTTTCATTTAATACGTCAGGAACGGAAACGAACCTCCTCCTCCTCCTCTCTCTCTCTCTCTCTCTCTCTCTCTCTCTCTCTCTCTCTCTCTCTCTCTCTCTCTCTCTCTCTCTCTCTACACACACAGCAGTTGGTCTTCATGCCCATCACACAGTAGTCTTCATCGTCTCTCCACCATAGCACCAGGTGTTCTACACGTCTCTCCACCCTCGGCCTTCCCCCCTCCTGTACACACTCCCCTTTCCCCATCGTCTCCACTCCCCACCTTCCCCCCTACACACACACACACACACACACACACACACACACACACACACACACACACACACACACACATACGCACGCACAGATCGTGTAACGCTTTAAGGCCCCCCTACCGCTAGGGTGGAGGGTCCATGTTGATGGAGAGGGAGAGGGAGAGAGAGAGAGGGAGAGAGAGAGAGAGAGAGAGAGAGAGAGAGAGAGAGAGAGAGAGAGGGTGAGGGTGAGGGTGAGGGATGCGTGCCCCGGCGGAGACATGTACTTTTAATCATTCATTGAACAGCCTTCAGTAAACACAGTGTGTCACAGTCACTACACGCCACGTGCGTGCATATTCTTTAACATTATATTTTTTCGACACATGCAACTGCGACTCATAGAAAAGAAAAAACTTTTAAGCTTTAAGATGCGAGAAGTTAACAACCCCTAACAAACCCCCCCAAAAAATATACAAAAATTAAGTATCACTCAAGTGTGAATATGTATCCAAAGCCACCCCCCCCCCCAAAGAAATATAAACAAATTAAGTATCACTGAAGTGTGTGTGTGTGTGTGTGTGTGTGTGTGTGTGTGTGTGTCCAAAAGCACTCCCTTATCCTCACGTGCACAAGAGGCCCCCCCCCCCCCCCAAAAGTCGGTGTGAAATGAGTGAGAGACTGGCACGGCGAATATGAGAGATGATTAATCGTCAGGCAGACTAAATGATGATGCATGCAGACAGTGGAATTATGAATATACACAGAGACTCGCCGTCTTAAAACCAAGCCTAATAAATTGCTGACGTCAGCGACAGAGTGAGTATTGTCAGGCGAGCAGTGATATGGGGCGCGGGGACCACAGGTTGCAGACGGCGAAGGAGGTTCTTATGATTATTAGAGTCGTATTCAAGGGTGAATCACGCGGTGAATATTGCAGGATATATATATATATATATATATATATATATATATATATATATATATATATATATATATATATATATATATATATGTGTGTGTGTGTGTGTGTGTGTATAGAGAGAGAGAGAGAGAGAGAGAGAGAGAGAGAGTCTTATCAGATTCTGCCTGCTTATGGTTATGCCTCATAAGCCACCTTCTGCGAGGCTGTATTATCGTGGACGAAAGGGAGTATAATCCCGTCAAGGAAACTTGTCACTCGGAAGAAGGAGTGTATCATTCCCCTGCTTCTGATTGGAGCGCAGCCTCGAAGTTACAGGGAAAAGAGTTCTTGGGGCTATATACATGTGTAATGATATGAATAATATGACCAGATTATTTTTTTATCTGGATATAGAGCCTGTACAATGTAGCTGTCCATTTACTGGTACAATTGGAAGCATTTTTTTTTTAAACTCTCAAGCACTTCGATGCATTATGTCTCAGAGTACGAGGTGAGGATAGACCAGTGAATAGTACAGCAATTTTGAAATATACTCTGGTCGACTTTATGGAAATTTACGTAAAGAATTAGAAGACACGTAATATTTTCCCCTGTGTGTGTATTGATGATATTGCCCTTGTACCTCGATGCATCAATAATCATAAAAGTTATTATTTATGCATGATTTTATCTGGATATGGATGGTTGGGGAGTGCATGGAACATCACAATTCGATTCATCAAGGCTTGGAGACATTCGGTTGGGAAATACCCAGTAGTCATGCAGTGTGTAAGAACTTGCAGCAGCTGAGGTAAAGTTATACGAGTAGATGCCGTCTCCATCCATCATGACCTGGTTGGGGGCTTCCAGACCGCTGTTATCTGTGTAGATCAATCACGGAGGACGAGGATCTAATACGTTTCTCGCGGGGGAACGGGAGCGCCGGCGTCGCTGTGTACTCGGACTTTTGCTGGGTTTTAGATTCCATAATTCTTCGAGTGCCGTTAGTTTAAGCAGTCGTTCAGTCGACCGCTGTGGTGAGTGGCGACGTCAAGAGACTTTGCCATGTTCCAGCGCTCGAGTGAAGGGTCCCCATCCCCCACCTCCACCTCTTCCTTGTTGGAGGAACGTGTCTTAAGGGCATCAGCAGCCACCTCGCTGGTCCGGGAGCACCGTACCTCTGTAATGAGAGTAATGTCAGCTTAACAAGACCCACCGTAAGGGGATTTGATTATGTAGTACTTACGCCACAGATAGAGAGAGATTAAGCGACAGCAGAGAACCAAGTGTACTTTCCCATTGGGACAATACAGGACATAGAGTGTTTTCAGTCACAGATTCAACCCAAGCGCTGTTACTCGCCAACTTACAGAAGCGATGAGAGCGACACAGTGACCTGTGTCTACGATAACTGCAGCCTCAAGCTAGCAAGAGGCGATGCGTGGTCGGTGCCCGACGTTACTAAAGTCTTTTGAGCTTATCAGCAATGCCCGCGTCCGAAAGAAGATACCTGCTTGTTAGGTGAGGCGTGGGCGTATGTGCAGAGCCAAGGTGCTGTTGTGAAGACTCTATTGGCTTGCCAGAACACACACACACACACACACACACACACACATATATATATATATATATATATATATATATATATATATATATATATATATATATATATATATATATATAAGCTGACTTATATTTCTCTCTTGTATCTCCCCTGTTGATGTGATTATTACACGAAAGTGCACTTGGGAACTTATCGTGTTTCATTTTCCCTGTGGACTCATAGGAATATATATATATATATATATATATATATATATATATATATATATATATATATATATATATATATATATATGTATTTATTTATATAGTATAACACGGTCTCGAGAAGAAAGTAAAGATTAATTGATTATAATTTGCTTGCGAGATGCTATATGCCGTAACCCCAGCAAAGGAATAGCAAAATTGAGCAGGCAATAATTTCGGTGCAGGAGCATCATTAGGGAGAGAACGAGAAGACCATACGGTTGCCAACATTGCTGTAGTTAGCGCTAATATACCTCGTATACCCACGTAACATCTTGTATCTCAAAGTCCACCGCTCCTGATGTATTCAGATCCACATTCTTGGCTCGAGTGTATTACAGGCGCCACAGGTCAATTTGGTGGGTTGTGGGTGGGGGGGGGGGGGGACTGAAGTATTCGCTCACTCTGTTGCGTAAAATAATGTGTGGTATATGATATACACACACACACACACACACACACACACAACCCCAATGTTGGCAGTGCTGTCGTAAATTCCAGGGAGCCAGACCCATGCCTTTATATCGACCTTAAAGACGAGTCTGGGGAAATTCCCACCGTGAACCTGTTTTCGGTTTATTAGCAATGTAGAGAAAACATGAATACATCGGAATATTCATGGATATTTGTTGTTTTTTTTTTCATGTCGGATGCAGGACAGAGGCGGCGCGACAGTTATTATTTTACACGAGCAATGATTTCTGTTTAAAGGGGGAGGGTTGGCAGGCCGCCGGTCGCACAGCGTTCCCTTCTAATTGGAGGGCATCCGGTCGCGTAAGCCCGTTGACCGGCGGTTTTACACGACAGGCACCCGCCACCCTACCCCACCCACCCCGCTCAAAGCTTACTCCAGCTAAATATTAAACCGACAGATGGGGCGGTTGGCTTAACTTGAAACCAATACGAATTCGTTAAAAAAAAAAAGAAAATAAAATGAAATGCTGCTGTTTTTGTGTTTTATAGGTTGCTGTTACACTGCTTCTCTTGCACGACTAGGTTGGAAAAAAAAAAAAAAGAAATGTGTGTGTGATGTCTTTTAACGCCGGGTGCGAGCGGGGCTGCGTTGATTTATTTTTTAATTATTCGGCGAATCCTCTCAGTTATTCCGCACGTCCGATGGGAACTGCTTATTCGGCAGCACCTCGTTAGCACAGCGGCGCACTGCTGTTCTTGTTAAGCGAACGATCGTTAGGTTCGATACTTCCCCAGGGGTTGTTATATATATATATATATATATATATATATATATATATATATATATATATATATATATATATATATATATATTAAAGAGCACAACCCTAAAAAGTGAGGTAGGGGTTGATAGGAAAACGCCATGGTAATATCGCATTGTTGTATTCGTGTAATGATGCGTTGAACCTCAAGGTACACTCGGGTAAACTGTTCGTGGTGACGTGGGATCCAACTACTTTCCCTCGAGTTGATAAAAGGGACTGCCAGAGCTGACGCGTGATAAAGTCTTTCAACCGACTGGAAGACTTGACTGTGTCGGCCAAGCTCTAGATAGATGCCTGATGGGGGGGATGGATGGATAGATGGAGTGACTAGACGAGGAGGCCGAACTGACGACAGCCCGTCTAGGGCGAGGCTGCGCGCGACAGCCGACCGTCCATTCACTGGTGTGTGTGTGTGTGTGTGTGTGTGTGTGTGTGTGTGATTCTCTCTCTCTCTCTCTCTCTCTCTCTCTCTCTCTCTCTCTCTCTCTCTCTCTCTCTCTCTCTCTCTCTCCCTCCTCGCTGCCCGGGAGAAGACATGTTCAACACTTGGGGCCCCACGAGTGGACCGAATTTATGACTCCCTGATATACAAATCAAATGGTCCACCGAGGAGCTAACGAGGGGACGCATCTACTGAACGTCGGGGGCCGCCACGCGCACTTGTGTTGCAGGAGGAGGAGTAGCCGGTGGGAGTGATGGTGGGTGAGGAACTTTAGCCGACGATGATACGGCACCTCAAGTCGAGCAGATCGCGAGAGTGGTCGAGTGAAACTATGGTACTGAGACCGCGAGAGCCCCATCGCGTATACATACATTTGTTCAAGACACGCAAGTGAACTACCGTAGCCAGGTTAAAAAAAGTGAATTACAATATCCAGGTAAAGAAGAGAGAGAGAGAGAGAGAGAGAGAGAGAGAGAGAGAGAGAGAGAGAGAGAGAGAGAGAGAGAGAGAGAGAGAAGAAGAAGAAGAAGAAGAAGAAGAAGAAATGGTGTTTGCCGTTCTTGGCTGACTCAAACTTGACCCAGCCTACCCCTAACATTTACAGGGTAGACGACTCCCTGGTTTCCCAGCACTGACCACCACCTCTTCAGACCCTGCGTCGTCAATGCTATCGCAGTCAGGCCGATCGCCAATCAGATTCGCCAATGTTTTGTTGTATTTCAGTTTATTACATACGTGGAAATGTCAGAAAGTTGTTAAAGGTAACGAATTACCTTGAGTAACACAAGCACACTTGGAAACATCCGAAGAGAACCGATGACATATCGAAGGAACTGTGGAAGATAACACAAAGGGGAATACGAGGATTACTTTTCTGTCCTTGAAGACTTTCTATCAGGATTCCGGAATTATATTCTGACAAAAAGAGGAAAAGAAAACCATCCACTCCTCCCTGGTTGGTATCCATTCTTATTTAATATTTTACAGTTTTTATTTTCTATTTTTTTTTTGTACCTGTCTGATTACACCCGTAATGAGTGGTTGGTTACGTTCCAAAGGACCCAAACGCTGCCACAAAAGAAGGTGACGCCCATTATTAATGCCCATAGCCATAATATCCCGGTCACGTCTCTCTCTCTCTCTCTCTCTCTCTCTCTCTCTCTCTCTCTCTCTCTCTCTCTCTCTCTCTCTCTCCTGAGCCGAGGTTCCCCGCCCACGCCCACACATATCCCCGCTCGAGAGCTGACCTCACGCCCACTCATTCCGCTCTTCCATGACCACCACCACCACCACCGCCGCCAACAACAACAACAACAACAACAACAACGTATGACGTCATGCGTTGCTATAATGAATCCCGCCCGTGAAAAACAAAAAGGCCACACCCACGCCCACAAGTACATACCTCGCCACAGACCACGCCCATACCTCCTTACAGACCACACGCTGTACAGACCATACGTAAGTAATGACGTCAACCACTGACATCATACCACTGATATCAGACCACTGACATTAAACCACAGACATCACACCACGGACATCAGACGTCGCCAGCGTATCGCTTACGTCCACCCGACAACACGCCCGTCAACTGGTATTTTGTGCCTCATCCGTCAACATAAAAACGTCCTGGCAGAAAGTCTGTCAGTCTTGAGATTGTTTTACTGCATTATTAAGTAACCAGTAGGCTGGTGGAGTGCCTTATTAAGTAGCCAGAAGGCTGGTGGAGTGCCTTATTAAGTAACCAGTAGGCTGGTGGAGTGCCTTATTAAGTAGCCAGAAGGCTGGTGGAGTGACTTATTAAGTAGCCAGTAGGCTGGTGGAGTGCCTTATTAAGTAGCCAGAAGGCTGGTGGAGTGCCTTATTAAGTAACCAGTAGGCTGGTGGAGTGCCTTATTAAGTAGCCAGAAGGCTGGTGGAGTGACTTATTAAGTAGCCAGTAGGCTGGTGGAGTGCCTTATTAAGTAGCCAGTAGGCTGGTGGAGTGCCTTATTAAGTAGCCAGTAGGCTGGTGGGGTGCCTTATTAAGTAGCCAGTAGGCTGGTGGAGTGCCTTGTTAAGTAGCCAGTAGGCTGGCGGAGTGTTTCATTAAGTAGCCAGTAGGCTTCAGGACTGCCCTTGTCACAGTGTTTCAGTATCAACTTTAATATAAAACTCGGTGGTTTTTACTCCCGAGTAGAAAAGCTTTTCATATCTGTGCTATGACAAGCATTATATTATTGTGTTTACGAAGCATAGCAAGAAATACGAATGTCTGAGTCTTTGTGAAATAGGGAGTACCATAATCGTCCACGTCTTTGTTACGTAGTAAGTACTATAGTCTGTGTCTTTGTGATATAACAAGTATTTGTAATATGGGAAGTATTATATCCGCCTGTTTCTCTATAAAATAGCAAGTATCATATTCTTTTGTACACCCCCTTCCACCCTCACCGCGTATCACCCGGGCAGTATAAACCCGTATAGCCAAAATATCATTGGATTCTCCCCAGGACGTGTATGCCGTCTTACACATATATCATTTAAGTATTATATAAAGTGGCAGATATCCTCTCCATATCTGGTCTTGCCGCTCATCACCCTAACTAACTGTTTGCGCTCCCCTCCGGCCCCCAGCGCAAGGAACGATCATACCCTTGTTATACTCTTAGTATATACCCCGCTGATGACCCCCGCCGTGATTATATTAAACCATTATTGACCCGGGGTTATTACCATCATCAACCAGCTTAATTAGACAAGGTTTAGAGGTTTCGGAGGCACTATTATTTTGCTTGGTAATACGCTCGCGTGGTTTACGGGCATTTAATATGGTAATATGTATTCTATACATTGCCAGTCCCGATGTGGTTATAACCCTCAGCAGCAGTGGTAAAGGATACCGTAAGGCTAGAGCTCCTGCCATCAGTGTGCTCAGGGAGGAATAATGGCTGGACGTTGTTAGGCTCCGAGTTACTGATGTGGGGGAGATTGCGCGCTGCGTTTTGT
>NC_092260.1:21579698-21632198 GCF_036320965.1 Panulirus ornatus | reverse complement strand
GAGGTGCTATAGGATCCCTGCTGGAACAAGGCAGTAGACTGCTGTCCCTCTGTTGGGGTCGTTTGTCATTTTTTTTGTGTTTAAACTCACCTTTCCCGCCTTGAAGAGGTGGTAGCATCAAGTCACAGTAATATATATATATATATATATATATATATATATATATATATATATATATATATATATATATATATATAATGTATATATATATATATATATATATATATATATATATATATATATATATATATATATATATATATATATATGTCGAGTAATTTGAACACCTGCGCTTGCTGTTATCGGACGCAGCCTCTCAGTATTGATTAATCTTGTACGTTTGTTGTGTCCGTAGTAATCTGACATCTTTAGTGACCATCAGGCGGATGATCGCCACTTGACTCAGCTGATAACCACTTCAATCCCTCCTCCAGAGTCGCAGCGTAAGAAGAGCTGTTGCTCGAACATCATCAGCTTACGGTTTACTGCATCGATGACCGAATAGAAATCGACTCGAACTTGTTTGTGTCTTTGAGGTATAGGTCCTGTTTAATGGTGTACTGCCATAACCAGTGTTCATCTGTACACTCGAGAATAGTCTTTGCTCTGTATTTAGCCTTGTTCTTTTGAACTGACTCACTTTTATGAACGCCATCATATTGGCTCGAGGCAGACTATCGACTTTGAGATTACGTGTCTCGTCTTACTTCGATGACTGTTGACTTCGCGGGTCACAGAGGTGCCTTCTGTTAAGTTACACGTCGCTCAGGTGTTTCCAAAAGCGACTTCGACACCGGTCGCAAGCAGGCAGGCAGGCAGGCGTAGAGGAACCGCGTGCTGGGGGAACACACGCGCGCGCCTGCGAGTGTCCCCCCACTAGTTCATGCTGACGTGGAAACTGTCGTTGAACCCATCCTTAACCTTGAGGCAACACTGGACGTTCCCAGTGTGCAGCAGGGCGTGTGCTGCCGCGGACGTGCCCCCCTCCCCTCCAGGAAGTGACAAAATTACAGAAAAATCTTCAGGTCATTTATTTAAAAAGAAAAAAAAAAAAGGGAGATGTTCGTGCAGGATTTGTTGCGTTTATGGAAACAACGGTGGTGTTATCAAAGTGAATTTATTCGTAAAAAAAAAAAGAAGCTATGTACAAGGTATGATTAATTACAATATATACACATGCAATACATGGCCAACAACATTGGGGGAAATAACAGGGACATGACACTCGCTGACTTAGAAGTAAATAATGAAATATTAATTCAATGGAAGACCTTCGAAATGATTAAATGAAGCGTGCTTACTCACCACACAGCTCGCTGCTGGTTCACTCAAACTGGCTCATTCACCGTCTCGGATCGGTCGCTCACATCCACGTAGTGCACACTCAGGTTCGAAGCCTCGTTTATAATGCACACGAGCAGTACTGTATCGGGGTTTCATTTCAGTAACCCAGACTGAGCTGCTCGTGTATATATATATATATATATATATATATATATATATATATATATATATATATATATATATATATATACTCTAAATGCTTCAGTAGTTCAGTGACATTGTTCCTGTTCCACACTCACTTGCACACACTGACTCTTTGGTTTCTTATATACAGAATGAATGGAAGATATGTACAGTATATACGGGTAATAATGATTCTCACTCGCTCAGGCACATAGCTGGGAGGACCAAGAAACGTGCAGAGATAAGGTGTATATAATGACGAGAATTGGACTGCATAAATACTGCAGGAAAATAAGCATCAGAATTAATATTTTTCCCCCCTATCTGCCATAGATCGTTCGAGGTCCTCCTTACTTGAATATAGGAACTTTGGCTTCCAATATGATAAAAAAAAATAAGACATGACTAAATATTTTCCCAACGGACACTTGAGAATAGGAGAGGTTTACACATATATATATATATATATATATATATATATATATATATATAATTTGGCTAGAGGACTTAGCAGACCGCCTAGACTGTCGCACACACATCTTCCTGCTGCACAGTATTGGCACTAGCACTTGGTAGCTTTGTACCTCTGCTGTAAGTTCAGGTTGGCACACACAACTTCAGTTCGCCTTGGCACAAACACAGGATTTTGTTATCGAGATGTGGCGCTTGCTGGTGGCTGCCTCGGACCTTGACCGCTGGAGTCTTTAGATGTTGGAGACCTGGTTCCGGGAGTCTGAGAGAGGTGGCACCACGCTGTAGAGATTCACGTGGGAGTGGGTGGGGCGTGCCAGGGTCATCAGGGCCGAGGAAGAGGAGTGCGGGGGCATCGCCAGGGTGAAGACGGGCGGGTGGGGTGAGCGGGCAGGCGTGGAGAAGCCGGGGTTGGACTCTGGGACCTTGTGGTTCTTGACGACCAAAGATTCGTCCAGTGTCAGGTCAGAGAGAGTGCGCTTCCATGCACCCCACTTAGCGGAGGAGGCGGATGTGGTGTCATAGGTGAGTCCAGAGGTCTGTTTCCGCCTCCACACCAGCACCACCACCACCAAGAGAGCCGCTAGTACGCCGGCGCCCACACCTAGCACGACCTCCAACGGCACGGGGGTCACAGCCTTGTGGACGAGGGGCAGCGTGGGCGTGATCTCGTTCTGGCGGGCATGGGCGGCCAGGGTGATGTTGTGAGTATCGAGGGTCAGCTGCGCTGATTGCACGGCTTCCCCGAGAGGGCCAGTGACCAACTCAACTTGTACGTGGTAGACGGTTTCGGGCCAGAGTGTTAGGTCAACCTCGGGCAGGTCAGTGTACAGGTGGCCCTTGAGCCCTCCCCCCTCGACCTCCCAGGTGACCAGGTAGTCGCCACCACGGGGGCTCTGAGGCGCCCACCAAACGCGGGCGGCCACCAGACCAGAGTCCTCTACCTCGGTCTCGTGCAGTAGAGGCCACATCTCTTCCGCTCCCACCTCTATGCCGTTGGTCTCGAGACGCTCAGCGGAGGCATGGGAGCGGGACATGCCGAGGGCGGGTTTCATGATGCCCTTAGGGTGGGTGGGTGGCGCGTAGGGCGTGATGATGACTGAAAGAACGCCAGACTCCGCCACAGCCACAAGCTTCATGTTTGACCCGCTCGGCAGGTCGTCCAGAGCAGCGCCGAAGTCGGCCGTTTGAAGGCGGAGGTCCCAAGACTTGCCAGGGGTACGGGTGAAGAGGGCGAAGACAACATGTTCCCTTGGGGCGTCGCGGCCCCAGGTGAGCGTCCACTGGGCAGCGGAGCCACTGAAGACAAGGGTGAGGCGAGAGTTGTGTTCGCTGAGCGGAACCACGGTCTTCGGGTGGGAGGAGTGGAAAGCACATGCCGCCTCGCATCCCGCTCCCTGTAAGGATGGAGGAATATGCGAGTTAGTTCACGGTGCCGACAACCAAGAAGACTACACAACACAGTACTTGGAAAATGATAACTCAGTCGTATAAAATACATAAGAATATAAAGTGCTTATATCAAAGGGTGGAAAACTTGACCCCGATATGCATAAGCGTTCATCCGTTCTGCATATCTTACGTTGGCAGTTATGTATCACATCATCATCATCATCTGACCAAGTGAAGTACAGTTGTACAAACACCAACACACTCAGCACTGCGAGCGTCCTGCGGTCCAAGAGCTAGACAGGTAATAAGGAAGAGAAAGACCCCGACACGCCCAGCGGAGGTGCTGACGCGGGCAAGCAGGCGACTGTTTGTTCCCTGTTCTCTTATATAAGCTCATCACTCCCAAAAGGAAATCCCGGGACATGTAATCAAGAGAAGAAACCCACACCACCATCCCCGGACCCCTTACGCAGCTTGCCTCACAGGAGCAGCTTTATGCTCACAGACTAATACTGCATGCGGCCACAAAAGGAATAACCAGCTCGGTGATCAAGGCAGGTTATCCACAGGAGGTACTCACACATATGTCTCGCTGGCTGCAGGTGATGCTCCAGATGGGGAAGTTGGTAGTCAGCAGCTCGCAGTTCTCCCAGCACTGTAAACACAAGAATGATGGCCATTTAATGCTCTGTCTTCCACGTAGATTAAGACCTAGACACAACACCGTTGGGTCTGTTGCTGTTGCCTCAATTATTAAACGTTAAACATAACGTCACAGGGTAGAAAATGTAAAAGGTTGTCACAAGATAATCTTTCTTGTGCGTAAGTAAGAAAATTAAAGGAATATGATTACATTCTTATGATTCAGCAAGAAAATAGGCCCCTTGAAAATCGTTGCAACACAAGTCCTCATAGATATACAGAATCGTGCCTGTGTGTTTCATAAAATAGTGCATTTAACAGTCATAAACCATCAGAAAATACATGTTTCAAAAGCTGTAACTCTCTCCATACATTTAAGAAAAAAGTGGAGAAAAAATCATATACCCCATAATTCCATGTAATAACCGTAATGTTCTTTTTTTTGGGGGGGAACAAAACCTCACATATTTTTAAGAGGAAAACGCCCAGCTTGTGCAAACTGTGGCAGAACGCAATGGCATAAAAGGAGACTCTGTCTTGAAATCAGTCACAAATTTAATGTTAAAATTCATTACGGTCACAAATTTAATGTTAAAATTCATCACGGTCACAAATTTAATGTTAAAATTCATCACGGTCACAAATTTAGTGTTAAAATTCATCACAGTCACAAATTTAATAAAATTCATCACGATCACAAATTTTATGTTAAAATTCATCACGATCACAAATTCAATGTTTAAATTCATCACGATCACAAATTTGATTATTTTAGAATTTATGTTCGATATCCTAACCTCGTTTTGAAGGAATAGTGGAAGTATCTTGCTAGGGGACACGGGTACAGTCAGGGAACATTACTAAGAAACGGCCAGTTATAAGAGAGTCGGGCGAAGGTGGGCAGGAGGGACGCTGTGTGTGTGTGTGTGTGTGTGTGTGTGTGTGTGTGTGTGTGTGTGTGTTTTCCTAATCGAGAGGGCACCAACGACGGGCCAAATGACAGAGGGGGTCCTGCCCAAATGATACCCTGTGGTCCCTAACTTGTCCTCGGTCATGTCCTCGCCGCCCTTTGACGGATGAGCAGTCACAGGCACTGGCCTGGAGACCGGCCACATCCACCACCTGCTCACCAAGAACCCCCCCGCAGTTGGCAGTTCTTTTTATCGTTTCTGTGGTGAGCGAGGTGGCTGCTTTCCTCCTCCTCCTGTTCCTCCTCCTCCCCTGGCGATATAATTTTTCTGAGCACTTGTTAATTTTCACATGGCATCGTTTAATCCTCTCAAATCACAATTTCCTCTTCAAGCGCGTAAAAATGCGGAGGGATTTTACGAGGCTCCTCCTGGTGGCGAAAAGCAACAGGGAAGACTGAGCTTGAGAATATGCGCCTGAGCGAAGATATCTGAAGACCTGCTTTACTGCACTAGTTATATGCAACGAGGTATCCAGCTGTTTCTGAGGGTCTTGGGTGCATTGCTGTTACTAGCATCACATAAAAAATGGAACCCTCCCGCGTGATGCAATATCAGCATCTTCACTGTTTAACTTGAGCATAGCTGATGAGGAACCTTCACCCCGAGACCCCGGCGTTGCTGGTCACTTCTGAGAAGAAGATTTGGTAAATTTCTGGCCACTTATCCTACACGCTACTTATCGTACATAACTTTTCTTCCCGTACATGCCACCTAAACCAGACCCAGTCCGTCCTACCTGGCTCTGGGAGTCTCGACAATGATACACCAATTACCAGAGTAAACAGCATCACTTAGGCTTCTTGTGGTCAGACGTTCTAAACCTGACCCCACTGGTGGAAATTGCTAGCCCAGCTCTCCCCACCTCCCATCTGACCAGTAATTACCCCTACAACAAACCGCCGGCTGACCCGCCATCACCTAGAATCATTAGGCAGTGTACGAAGGATCGAGAAGGGTAAAGTAGGAACTGGTTTTCCCTCGGTGGGAGAAAAATATTGGGGAGGAGCCGCCGCCAGTGCCATATTTAGATACTCTGTGGCTTAATAGGCATAATACCCACACAGTGTTGGGGCTGGGTAGTACGTCGGAGAGGGCTCAACGTTTACGAAGTCCCAGTGTGCCTGCAGCGGTTATACATTAAGAGTACATTATCTTATCGCTGGGTGTCGGAGGCTCTTCTCTGCCTCCCCGCGTCAGTATCGTGGACCAAGCTGCACCAGTTCCGAGGCCGTGGCCCCGTAGGCCTGGCGTGACCTTTCTCCAACCCGGCACGTGAGGTGCACATCGTGTGGATGCTTGTCTGGCCAATTCATGAAGTTCGCCTCTCTCGCGGGTTCAGTCGTGCTCCCAACACCGGTAGGCCGGGACGTGAACACTCTCGGGTCCTGGACGTTTACACTCTTAACCCATGTTGTAATTATGGCGTCTCTTGATTTCATTGATGGTGGGTAATAATGTCTTACATGCCTGTCGTGCCAACAGGGAATTACTTCTGAATGCACACCGAGAGCCAATGCCTTCTGTGGTCTTTCAGTGTGTGGGCCTAATTTATAACGTGTGTGTGTGGGGGTGTGTTTGTTGTTTGAGCGCTAGGGTAGCAGAGCCTCAGAGCAGTGCTTTCATATATGGATGTAAGGGTAAATAGATGTATTGTTCTCTTATTCAGTATTTCCGGACAGAAAAATATATGCGAAATCAAAAAATATAAGAGTATAATAAAGTTTGATATTTTTTTTTTTTTTGTAGGGAAAATATTGGATTGGAATATAGTCTGGAAAATTATCTTTCAGAGCCAACCAAGAACATGACAAAATTATTGTCCAGTACAAGTGAAGTATTGAGGGAGGGAGGAGGTCTCGGGACTGCAGTACACTGTTGGGGGGTTCTGGCTTCTGCTGCCACCTCTTCCAGTCACTGTTGCCAAGGTATATACCCATCGTCTGACTCGGATCTCCGGTGGGGCAGCGATTTGCAAAACGCAGCCCACACACCGTCTGGAAGGGAAAATTCCTCACCAGATGCATTGTGAAATATTGAAAGGTAAAGGCATTCCCCTCTCCCTCCCTCATCCCCCCTAAACCCTATCATCTACCCATTGTGCTTCGAACCTAATGGTCGAGTCAAGTCGAAACCTTCTATTGTCTCTTCCTTCATAACGTTCTTGAGAACTTCACCATAAGAGACTCTCCTACTTCACTGGGTCTCCCTTGTCTCATCGTTCTTTACGACGTACTCTTTCTTTTCCGTTAAGGGGTCTATTTATAAACATTATTTCTGGCCTACCCCTTCGGACAATGAGGGTCTTGCTGTTTGTGTTTTTTTGTTTTGTGATGCGTCGTGGATCCATCCCTGCCTAGCCCACCCCAGTCCCAGCCCCAGCCCAGCGCTCGATACACCATAGACACCGGGATTCAAGTCCCTTCCCTACCCCCTACCTGATGTATGATAATTGTGAATGTTAGGCATACTCGGCCGTGTTCATACACTCTTTATACACTCACTGAACACTTGACCGACGCTAGAAGTAGATAAATCGACAAATTTAATATAACAAGTCCGATCCCTGCCAATAATAATGAAAAAAAAAAAAAATAAACAAGCGAGTGACCATTGGAAATGCAAGGCGGACAATATGCAACATGGCTTTCGCTCTCATAAATTCCGTGGCAAAACAAATGCTGAGCGCGGGGAGCCCGACTCTCCGGCTACATATAACGCAACATGTGTTACAATCAGGCAACAATTTATGTCCTCCTTGCTTGTATACACTCGACTATAAGTATTGAATTATTGAACAAATGGACAATAACATAAATCTGATGCGCGTAGATTAAGTCAATAGACAAAAGAGGAGGAGGTGAGAGAGAGAGAGAGAGAGAGAGAGAGAGAGAGAGAGAGAGAGAGAGAGAGAGAGAGAGAGAGAGAGAGAGAGAGAGATCGGGGAGTGCGTACGGCGCTCTAAGACTGAGCTCAGCTGCAAAAAAAAAAAAAAAAAAGGAGATCCAGTATTCGTTCCACTCGCAGCCTTCCGAAAACATTTCCGTGCCTACGATAGCATCAGGTCTGCAGTACGTTAGCTCAACACACCGACGTGAATCATTTTTTCTACTGAAGGCAAATCCACAGCTCATCTTCGCGTAACAAAAGAAGGATCAGTATTCGACCTCCTCCCCAACCCCATCCTCCTGCTCCTCCTCCGTCCACCACCCTTCTCTCCTGGCCCAGATTGGATCCGATGGTCCGTAAGGCTTCCTCTCATTATGAACCCTTTGGAATCGAAGCCTCCTGTCCATCAGTGGCGTCTGGCCGCTTGAGCCGCCTTACTCCACCGTGTTTCTGCTGTTGCTGCCCTCCATCAACTCCTGCCGCCACTGGTTTTGTAGTGTTCGGTTCGGATCTCACGTACACATCACACCATCTGGTACTTTGAAAGTCATTTCACCGAAGCGTAACCCAGTCGAACTCTCGAGGGTCTACCCACCGCGGGACCGTACTACGCGTAAATCAGGGACCAGGAGCGTTCCCGGACCGATGCGAGGAGGCTGTGCGCACAGCGAAGCGGCAGCAGTGCGCAGAGGACCTCGCGCTCATCCGCCACAGCGCAATAAATAAAATGGCGGACGGCCAATTTGGTAAGGGTTGCCAACACAACAGCAGCAATAGGCAGCGATGGATTGTCTGGGCTTCCGATTTTCCTTTTCAATTATTTTTTTTTCTCTTCTCTTTTACTGGAATTAATGGAGAGGCTTTGTGTAGGGTATTTTTACCCGTCCAAGAGAGAGGCATGGGACCAGCCAATCCCTTAGCCCCGGGGACACGGCCCTCGTGAATAATGACTCTCTTAGTGTGCGTGTGTGTGTCTCTCTCCCCCTCCGCCAGTTCGTGCGTTGGTGCGTGAGCGTCTCTCTGCCCGTGCACCACAGCGTGCGTGTCGAGGCAAGCATGATAGCCCATGAATCTATGCACGGATATGTCTGCGCATGCGTTTTTTTTTTATATGCGTGCATTTATGTTATACATGGGTGCATCGTTCGTGTCTCAATTCGTGCGTATGTGCGTTCATGTGTATGTGAATGCAGGCGTATTTGTCAGAGCATCTGGGTATACGCTTGCCCGTGCGTCTCTGCGCACACCCTGGTCATTTATCCGCGTCTGTGCCTGTGCGTTTGTTCGACCATGCCTCCCTGGTATAGATTATTGCTGATAGCAATAATTAGCATCCCAGTAACAAACAAACAAACAAATAACTTGGATGTAAACAATGGCTCCCCATTGCCTGATCGGGTCGTTCCTGGAGGCCGCGTATCAAATTATCTTTCTGCAATAATCTTATAATTAATATAATCTTGGTAAATCTATTAATTGATTCCTATAAATTATAAAGTTCTCGTGATATAGGTGATGGTGGTGGGGATGAGAACCAGCTTCGCCTGTTGTTCATCCCTGACACATCCTGGGGGAACTGGTGCGATGGTTCTCTTTCGGCGGGGGAGAGCAACACTTGTATATACATAAATATCATCTTTATGGATTTTCAGTAGACGGGGGCTGGGGAATAATTGACATCCCGAAGAGGAGTGATACTTGTATGCATCATATAATATTTTTCTTTTAGGTATTAATCTAGAGAAATTATGCCGAAGCTTGCGATCGACAGAGGGCCAAGCGGTACAGAAGCCAAGGACAAAGTCGGTTACTCGCCCGGGGAGGCGGATTTGATACGGCGGCACAACAAAGGCGCCAATTTACCAGTTCTGCAATGCTCGTCCAATTCTTTTTCTTTTTCTTTCTTTCTTTCTTTTAACCTGGGGTAATTACCCCTAGCTATCGCTCACGAAGCCGCTGAAGAGTGACTACAAACAGAACTGGAGCCAACAGTAGCTGCTCCTCTCCCATAACGTCGCGCGCTCAGTAGCCGCTGAAGATGTCTCTGTGAATTAGAGAAACTACCAATCAGCGACTCGTTATGTCCCGGGGCGTCGGCGACCTCCCCGCGTCAGGAGGTGTTGGTCACTTGGGTCTTCCACGGTAGGAGGTGGGCCATGGTGTCTCTCCCGCGTCAGGAAGTGGCCACGCTGTCCATCCCGCTTCAAGAGGTGGCCATGGTGTCTCTCCCCCATCAGGAGATAGCCACAGTGTCTTCCGCATCGGAAGGAGGTCTCGTTTTCTCCCTCGTCAGGCGATGGCCACGGTGTCTCCCTCATAAGGAGGTTTAGCTAAGTAGTTTCCCGCGCCAGGAGGCAGCCACAAGATACCCCCGCGTCAGGAGAAGGCAACGGGTTCGTCCACGACGGAAGGACACCCGAGTGACCCCTGCGTCAGTAGTGACCAGTGGATTTCAGCTCTGGTACTGCGGTCAGTATTCCCTCCCAACTCCCACCTCGTGGGAACCCAAAACCCTCATAAAAACATCACCAAATGTCAGACAGCAACAGTGCGTCTCAGAACAGGGGAGTCTTATCACTCTGCCACGGGAACAAACATAACTTTTCTTGTACGGAAAGTATGCTAAAGCAATCTCGTGAAGGATAGCAATGGAGCCTGCTGGAGTTCTTAACGACCTCGGATGAAAGATTGGAATTAAAAGGAAAACTTAATGACAAAACTTTTTGAAACGGTAGAAAAAAAAATCTTCAAAATTCTAACTTTCAAGTTGAAATTACTGACAAAATAACTGATATGCAGAGATAATATTGGTTATTTTGTAGACTATACATTGCACAGAATAGAAAAGGATGTATCATATACATCAGTCAGTTAATAGATTTAAGAAGGGTTTTACTTCACAAAGGAAATCGAAGGGAAAAATACCATGCTTAAAGAAACCCCGTTTGAATCATTCACACCTGCTACCCAGGCACAGCTCGTGCCACTAGAGGGTGTGTGTGTGTGTGTGTGTGTCCCTGACAGCAAACAAAATCACGTGATCAGGATTCATCAGAGAATGACCCATGAACGTCAAACATTCTAAAGCCAAATTAAGACCAGAATCGACCCCACTGCTCACCCCTCCTGCCCCCTCGTGTTAGTTGCTTCTAACCTTATGAATGCCTCCGTAACTCACCATCTTTTGCCTCTCTTTATGAATCACACCTTTGGCGTCGGCACCGTCACAGACAGGCCGTCGCGACTCGTAAGATAATAGCCAAAATGAAAATCCACCACCACCAGCCGATGAACGACGCCCGTTCGGAGGTTCAACCTGTTGCTCGAAACCACCTTTTTCTGAGTGACGCGAGTTAAACTTGAGCTGGCACTGATGGATCTCGTGCTCGCTCCAATTAAACAAACACCGGTGCCCATTAATCCGGAGCTGACGCTGATTAATCTCCTATGACGCCAATTAAGCCAGAGTTCACACCGATCAATCAACAACCGGCTCTTCAACAAGTCCGTCCCTGGCACTAATGACCAGCAGATGTACTTATACTGACGAGGTAAACAAGTGTGCCTCCGCGAGGTCCGCTGGACCGCGTTCGACCCACCCGCCAGCCGGTGTGAGGGCTGACAGCCGCGTGAACTGGGCGCCACAGGTCATCTCCAGCACTTTGATGCTCCAGCTACGGAGAGGTGTGTGTGTGTGTGTGTGTGTGTGTGTGTGTGTGTGTGTGTGTGTGTGTGTGTGTGTGTGATCGCCAAACGCTTTCCGGATCGGCTGAAATGCGTTACAAGTCGTATTCGTCCAGATCTTTCATGTATGCATGACCTTTGACTGGTAGAAAATAAATAGATAAATGATTAGAGTGTGAATAAATAGATAAATTGATAATAAATAGATGATTAGAGTGTGAATAAATAGATAAATTGATAATAAATAAAGAACCAGCAGCCAGTTAATTAATGTGAACATTAATTATTTTTTTTGTGAAAGTAAGACAGAAGTCCTCTTTGCCATTATCCTGTAGCAGGTTGTGAACGAACGGACGAGTCGGTCAAAGTCTAGACGAAGGAAGGAAGATCGGTGTTGTGTCGTCGCACGGGACAGGTATTCGGTATTTGAAGCGGACCATAAAGTACCTGAATGGGTCGCTGCTTTACGCAGCTAGTTATAAACAGAACCACACGTGCGCGAGGGGGGTTTGTCCATCTGTATGAGGAAACATTCCAGCGGGAAGTGTGGATGTCACGAAACACATCTACGAGGAAGCTTATACCATCACGGGTTTGACAGATGTACATCTCTCGTCACGAGAAAGATCGAGGCAAGTGCCTGATCCCCGCATTAACCAGCACAACAGCACATCCTTATCCAAAGCACCGTTGTCCTACTCCCGTCTGCACCATCCACGCTCTGAACCCTGCCTACGTCCATGTTCCTCAGTATATATTTTTCACCTCAGGGGTAAATATGACCCATAATATGCCGCATATCTTCCCCCCCTGGTATGCTGCTGCTACTGGGCTCCCTGCGTAAAATGTCCCCCTGGCCCACAAAAACGGACATGGGACACAAAGCCTGCATTTCACGGCCTCCTGGGCCGCTCTCGCCCACCTTTGTTCGACATCTTTCCAAGAAGGATGGAATCCGTCGTGGCCTCAGGACGGTCAGCATTGGCCGCCTTCCTCTCCTTCCTCAACACCAAGACTCTCACTCTACTCTCTCTCTCTCTCTCTCTCTCTCTCTCTCTCTCTCTCTCTCTCTCTCTCTCTCTCTCTCTCTCTCTCTCTCACCGTCCGTTCCTTCCACCTTTACGTTTTGCTGTTATGCCTGTGAGCCACCAGTTTTTTTTTTTTATTTTTTCTCCAAGTTCCATCTAATCGATTCTCATCAGCATTCTTTACATTGTTTTTCTACAGCTTTCCCCTAAAAGTGTATCTCCCTTACCCTTTCCCCCTCCTCCCATCCCCCAGTTCCAGCATATCTTTCCTCCCCCTCGCACAGATCTATACACAGTCAAACTGGTAAATCTGTCGGGCAGTAACAATCGCATCCTTTAAACCATCCGAATTACCTGGAAGTATATCACAGACGCCAAGCCAAGCCCAGCCAAGCCACACCATCGCCATCACCCAGGCCAGCCACACCATCACCAGCACCCAGGCCAGCCACACCATCGCCAGCACCCAGGCCAGCCACTCCATCGCCAGCACCCAGGCCAGCCACACCATCACCCAGGCCAGCCACACCATCGCCAGCACCCAGGCCAGCCACTCCATCGCCAGCACCCAGGCCAGCCACACCATCGCCAGCACCCAGGCCAGCCACACTATCGCCAGCACCCAGGCCAGCCACACCATCGTCAGCACCCAGGCCAGCCACACCATGGCCAGCACCCAGGCCAGCCACACCATGGCCAGCACCCAGGCCCATCTCGCGTTCAGGTTTTTGAGGTAATCCCCGGGGAGCGACGCATGGGGGTCAGATAGGATTACACACCGATACCTTTACGCCATCTTCACGCTCCGTGAGCTGATCTGGTCGGTCGGTCCGGCCGTTACCATTACCTGCCAGCCTTAAAAACCCCCCTCAACCACCCAGCCCCCATCTCACCTCACCAGGAGTGGCCAAACACCGTCAGGAGTTATTTACATCGGTACTGAGGTCCCGGAGGTGATCACAATGGCGTGGGTAAGATAGTGTCTTATGACCCCCGATGGATAAGCGATAATAACAGATAATGAGCTCTATGGTACGACAACGCAGGGCTGGAGAGAAGGATGATCTCAGTGCCTTCAAGCGAGAACTTCCAAAGCGATGGGGTGCCGGGCCATAAGGCGCCCTCACAACCCTATACGTTCCGTATTCCGCGCTTACCTTCGTCCCCGGCCGCCGCGTCCCTCCTGCCCTTACCACTTTTTACCGCCGGGACTTATGGGGAGGATCCTGCGCGGGTGGATTTCCATACGTTTTGCTCCCTCGAGTGGATGACCCAAATTCGCGGTGATGTAGTAAGTGGACTTCCACCGTTCAGCCCCTCCCTCCTGCCCTTCTTGGTTAGCAAAGTGATATTCCACTGTCCAGGAGAGAGAGAGAGAGAGAGAGAGAGAGAGAGAGAGAGAGAGAGAGAGAGAGAGAGAGAGAGAGAGAGGAGAGTTGTGGTAGATATTTAAAAAAGCATCAATACTGTAGGACACAATGAGGACTTGCATCCACAATTTAGAGTTGCAAGTCTGGAGGGGTTGTCGATACACGGTCCTCTTTCCTCCTCTTCCTCCTCGCCCTCCTTTTCCCCGCTGCTGAACCTCCCTCTTGCCTCAAAGTGAAGGGCGTAGCTATTATCCTCTCCCACATCTACATTATTGGCCACAATCCCCGTATCGGGGCGTGAATGTGGCCGCTATAGCCCCCGTCTGGACAATGGTCGCAAGGCTGCCCTATCTCGAGAATGGAGAAATTTAAGTCTCCGTAATGACCATCCCAGATCGGAATGAAACGGCAGATTCCTAGATGTACACATCAACTCCCGCGTTAACGAACGGCATCACTCCTGTTTGCCAGTGGTATGATTTTGTTTTTCTGTTGCCTCCCACTGTTTCCCACTGGATGAAAAAAAAAATAAGCAAACATTGAAGTGAAAATAGATGTCTTTAAAGGGCGCCGTGTCAGAGTAGATTTATAAAATGCAGTCAGCGCCTGTTGTCGGTACCGACCGAAGCAGCAGTGCGAAACAAGAACTGAACCGTCATGTCGGCAAAAGGAGAGTTTCGAACGGGAGGGGTTTATCATCCCGCCTCCAAGTTCATGGCCACAGTGTTTACAGCCGCCCTTTCAGTCGGATTGGACTGGCGAGCGACAGTGGGATCTAAACCTCTTCCATCAGTCAGTCCTTTGTTGGCGGGACGAGCAAGCATCGCCAGAGGTCTGGCTGGCCCAGCTGATGTGAATTGAAGTAATGTTAAATAAAAAAAAAAAGAAGGGATGAGAGAGAGAGAGAGAGAGAGAGAGAGAGAGAGAGAGAGAGAGAGAGAGAGAGAGAGAGAGAGAATGGGAAGAAAGAACCGTGGGGGATTCCACCAGATGGGAGCTGAATAAGAGCTTTAGGGAGCCAGAGATGGGCCAGGGATGGGGGCTTGAATGCTGCGAGGAGAGATGCTCGACCGAGATAACGCTTTTGGAAACCGTTTGTTGCCGGACGCCGGTGGGAGGGAGGCTATTGTTTACGTCATCTATTATCTAAAACCCTCCTGCCTGGGTCTTTTTGAGAAAATGGCCCCCATGGTACAAGGGATACCGAGGCCTTCCCAGTGATCACGAACGCCATGATAGCCTCCCTTGTGTTCCAGAAGGGCAGGGAGCGTATCAAATAAATCATCCGATTGACTCGTAAGTTACGAGAAGACTCGCGCAAACTGGCCGGGAAAGTGCAACTCACCCCATATAATGCCAGGGGAGGATAGGGAAAATAGGCTTTAGGTCCACTTACCCCAAAGCAGTCTGGGTTTTGGTGACAGCTCGCGTCGTCCTGCTTCGAAATCTCCCTCTCAAACTGGAAGAAAGAGAAAAAATAAGCCAAGAATTAGTCATAATCTATGAAAGCATCTATTATTACTCCTATAGTCTAATTTGTTTGTCATTAATTATTCATATATTCTGTGCAGTATAATGTGTGTACAGGTCTGATATCTGTAACTTATAATCTCAATCATATAACTCTGTAGGAAGGTAAGCTTTCATCCTAAAATAACGTAAAGTATGAAATACGTCTGCATAAATATGATGCATAGGAAGAAATTCAATAGATACAGTACAGTATATATATATATATATATATATATATATATATATATATATATATATATATATATATATATATATACTATACTATACTGTAGATTATACTATACTATAGATTATACCAATAAACTGGCCAAAGTTCACAGCCGGAGTAGAACTAAACTTAAGTAGAAAGCAGAAGTGTAATTCTTCCTACGTACACAGTAACGCAACGTTTCGCGGCTTGTGTCACATTCTCGAAGTGTAACGACAGTCCTGTACGGTCTACGTACACAAATCAAATATCTTGGGGATGAGGGGTTCTTGTAATAAGTTCAATCGAAGGCTGTAGTGCAGGAGAAAGGAGTGGCATCCAGAACGTAGAAGGGAAAAGTCTAACTTGTGCATGTCTCGGGAGTGCGATTTGTAATGGGCGTACGTTTTGGTGGGGTGGTGTTATAAGACTGGGTTAGCAAGGCAGTTGTTTAACGCTTGTCTAGTCATTCTGGTATCTAGAGGATTTGTTAAGCGTCGTATATGTTAGGCAAGGGGGATCTGCATGTGAAGTTGCGGAGTTTGAAGCAAGGCATTTTTGTAGGGTTTGTTGGTTATGGAGAGGTGTGGATGGAAAGGAATTTACTGCCCTTTAGCTGTCAAAACCCAAGCCCCACGAACCTCTTAATGAAATTTTCTCTGAGCAGTTCACATGCCCTGATTCAGCCACATTGCCAGCACGTAGCCCCCTGCATACCGCAAGGCTTCAATTCGTTCTGGCCCTTGCATGCCTCACACCCTCCTTCAATTTTGGACCCCGATAACTCGAGACCTTTCTCTTCATCCTTCCATGTATTCGTCAGTATACCCGACCTTTTCTGCTCCCTCGTCTTCTGACACTCTTTACTCACCCTCTCCATTCGTCTATACTATTTCACTACATCATGTTCTATATACTGATTCTAATTTCCCTATGGATAACTAATTCATTTACAGGTGTATAGAACAGGATGGGCTCCTGACAATGAAATGTTTTTTTTTATCATCAAAGATGAAATTTTCAGTGTATGGAAAAGGTTCTCGATTTCTAGATTAGCTTAACGCATTGGTAAAATTCTGGTTATACATTTTCCTGTTCATGACCAACAGAGCAAAGACAAGCGGTGTTTTATCCTGGGGTCCGTTTTATCACAATGCCATTGGGAGAGCTCAGTGCGGTGAGACAGGGAGACCTCGACATACATATGAGATAGAGAGGTCCCCGCACAACACGTGTCTTTGTGGACAGCTCTTCATCTACATTATGTTGAGAGTTCGACAGCCTGGTACTGATTTAGATTTTTACCAAATCAAGAACTGCAAATTTATTGCTGACTCTTAAGGGGACCCATCCCATGGGTGGTGGCACGAAAGAGGATGCAGAGTGTACTAAACGTCCAGAGGGACTGGGCCTCGGTGACTGAATTATGCACAGCGAGTTACATGATTGAATATTTACAGTGGAGAAAGTTGGGATTGTGTGTTGTAGGAGTTATATCTGAATTCACTGATGTTTACGATAGTCAGGATTGTGTGTTGTAGGAGTTATATCTGAATTCACCGATGTTTACGACAGTCACTTACATAGTCTCGCTGGGAGGGAGGATAATTCTTTCCCATAAGTAATTTTAACATTGTGTCTGAAAAGGGAACTCATTACCTTTAAGTTTCCACAATCTCTCCTGATTCAGACCACAGCCACAGCAAAGTCTACTGATCCTCCGTATGGGAACGTGTATAAGGGGTTCAGGCTTGACATCAATGATGGCGGATTGGTCGACTGAATGTCCATCTCGAAGTTTTTCTTAATTCGACAGAATTTCGTTCGAGCTCTTTCTCTCTGATTGCGGTCAAGCTTCGCACAGTTAGATCCAAGTTTTAGTCACTGGTTTTAGAGGCGTTAATTCTAGGTAGTGCATCAATCCTGTCATGCATTTCTGAGTCCAGGGAATCTTTAGAAACGGCACCCTTAACTCCGTCCTGGCATATATACACATGATATTGGGACAGGCCGTCATAATGTTTGAGGGACGAAGAGCTTGACATACACCTGAGGTTGGGAAAGCTTGACATACACCTGAGGTTGGGAAAGCTTGACATACACCTGAAGTTGGGAAAGCTTGACATACACCTGAGGTTGGGAAAGCTTGACATACACCTGAGGTTGGGAAAGCTTGACATACACCTGAGGGTTGGAAGAGCTCATCATACACGAAAATGGGACAATGTAACATAGCAGCAGCAGCTTGCGACAGCTTAGCGCAAACATGAGACTGGAACAGCTGAACATACACGCATGAGTTGAGTACATCTCGTGGCGAATATTAAAAAGTCCCGAAATATATAATATGGACAGGTCGTCATACACAATCAGTTTGTGAGAGTTCGATAATCATGAGGCTGTAAAAACTGGACTGGAACATCTGATCATACCTGTGAGATAAGGGCAAGCATAACGTGCACATGGGATTAGGATAACTTACCATTGATATAAAGACAAACTTAACGTACACTTTGGGATTAGGATAACTTACCATTGATATAAAGACAAACTTAACGTACACTTTGGGATTAGGATAACTTACCATACACATGAGACTGGACTAGCTCGAGATCGAGCCAGTTCATGCCCATGAGACTTGAAAATCTCAGCATACACATGAGACTGGGATATCTGGACAGACTCATGAGATAAGGAGAACTCACCATACCCATGGGCCTCGAGAGAGGGAGAACTCACCAAACCAATGGGACTTGAGAGAAGAACTCACCTTACCCATGGGACTTGAGAGAGGGAGAACTCGCACTACTCATGGGACTTGAGTGGGGAGACTTCACCATACTCATGGGACTTGAGAGAGAGAGAACTCACCATACCCATGGGACTCGAGACAGGGAGAACTCACAATACACAATGGGACTGGTGTACACATGAGGATGGGATAGAGAGCCCTGAGCGTACACCCGTCGGGAGAGATAAATCATCTGCAACCTATAGGGACTCCGGGCGGCGAACCCCGACTCATGTCCGGCTAACCCACGTCTAAACACAGGGGAGGACAAACAAAAACAAGTCAATAGAGGAGGAGAAACTCCATTCGCAAGTCAAACCTCCGCCTCGGCTGAGTTTGTTTGAGGAGCCTTCCCACCTTCCCGCTAACCCTTCTCCTTCTAAGGCCTCCCGGCACGGGGATATGACCCTTAATACTCACGCCCACCGGGCTCACTCTCCTTTAACGCCCACTCTCTGTTGACAGTGCGATAGCTTTATTTGACCGACGTTCACCGGGAGAAGGATGAGGCCTCGAAGAGACGCGCGAGGTTCAGACCCCCTATGAAAAACTAATCCTCGAGAGGGGGAAAAATAAAACCACTAAAGAATTGAAGAAAAAAAAAAAGATTAATATAGTGCCACCAGCTTTCATGCCTAAGGATATCTCGAAAACATAGCTTCGGTCGTTTTGTGGGTAAGAGATGAGGTTTAAAGGGATATTTCTGGCCTCTTTAAGTCCTCTTTTAAGTAAGGGTCCAGGTGCCAGCGGTACGCTGATGGTACGAGTAACCGTGAAGGGAGTGTGTGTGTTTGCCGGTGTGTTTTCAAGGCAAACTATTACCTGTTGACTCGGGCCATTCCTACGTTTACAAAAACATGAAAATAAGCCTTGGGCGCTGTTGACCAAACACCTGAGGTTATAAGGCCAGGCTGGCCGGACCCGGCCTTTTGAATGTGTAATCACCGAAGAATTAAACCTCTCTCTCTCTCTCTCTCTCTCTCTCTCTCTCTCTCTCTCTCTCTCTCTCTCTCTCTCTCTCTCTCTCTCGCCATATAAATAAAAGATTTCCGCAACACATTTTACTGATCAGCAACCCTTAACGTATTTCTGGGTAACTTCAGATAAAACGTCGATAAAAAGCCGAACATCATTGCGCAAAAGAAGAAAAGAAAAAAAAAGATGAAAATCATTGTTATAAAATGCTCAATGATAAATAAACTCTTAGCTTTAAGGGGAAGTAATTTGGTGCCGTCAACAGGTACAGGGGTCTCTGAGTGACGGCAGAAGACATTAATCACCGGCTGGAGACACATTTACACACAGACGAGAATAAAATATTAATTCGGAAACACCGAGAAGCCAGGCAGGCTCTTGTGTACACAATGATGGGTAGTTATGCGTGCGTTGAAATCTCCGCCCAGTCTGTCTGTGTCTGCCTCTTCTCTCTCTCTCTCTCTCTCTCTCTCTCTCTCTCTCTCTCTCTCTCTCTCTCTCTCTCTCTCTCTCTCTCTCTCTCTCTCATGCATGCATTATTCACTAAAAAAAAAAGAAAAAGGGAATTTATTTCGCTACGTTCTTAAAAAAATGAATTAGAGAAATATCCCTTCGGGGCGCTGTGTTATATTATCCCACAGACATTTCTGCCTCGCCGTCGGAGTTCTCACTATGGAGGGAGAGCGAGGGAGAGTGCGGTGTCTCCACCATACGGGAACACGTCCCATAAAACGGACAGAAGAAGGAAGAGAGAGAACAAAAAAGAAAAATATGTCGCCACTTTATATGGGTCGTGGCGTACTTGCGTTAGAATTTATATAGCTGCGCCGTCCCCTTCCCCCAACCACCACCACCACCACCACGCCTCCTCCCGCGGATGAGCCCTGGCTGTCTCCTCTGACGATCTCCCTCACCTCCATCATCTACATAGAAATGTATCCATCTTGTTAAAATATAGACATAAAACCATCTGGCTTCTTTTTTTTCTTTTTCTTTTATTAGCGAGTATTTCCTGGCGCGTCGAATGCTCTCGCCTGTGCGCGCTTACCCCCCGCTAGCCACACCGGCAAGAACTGCGCCTTCATTTAGATAAGAATGTTGATAGTGTCTGGCACTGAGCGCTCGTGTGTGTACATCACAGCTGGGGCACCTCTTGACCAGCGCATCAAATTACCGACATTCAAAACGATATGTAGGTTCACCATAACGCGGCCTCCGTGCCCCGTCCGACGATATCTTGGAGGAGGACGAAGAGATGCGAAGACGAGCAGTCTCTCTCTCTCTCTCTCTCTCTCTCTCTCTCTCTCTCTCTCTCTCTCTCTCTCTCTCTCTCTCTCTCTCTCTCCCATCATTCACCACCGAGACGGTCAATGAAGTGTATCAGTTTATATACAAGGGGGCGAAAGTTCCCAGCTCACCAGCATGATCCATCAGTTAATTTATGGCCGGTGTGTGAAGAGGGGGCCCGATGCATGTATCATCGGCGCGCGGATTCGCCCGCCAAGAAACAAGAGGGAGGACGCGACTCCAAGCAACAAGTGTGGGGCTCTTGGTGCGCAAAGCCTCGGACGAACATCTACAAGCATTAGCATAATCTGTTTATAATGCATATCTACACCCAGGAGACCTGGGGTATGCCAGGGAATCGATACACCCGTGTTATATTGGCCTCACCGGTTTCACGAGTGCTGCCACCTAGCGTTAAGAGGTGTAAGTTTTGAGGACGCTTCAGTGACGCCACTCTTGAGCGCCGAGTTACTCCTCTCTCTCTCTCTCTCTCTCTCTCTCTCTCTCTCTCTCTCTCTCTCTCTCTCTCTCTCTCTCTCTCTCTCTCTCTCTATATATATATATATATATATATATATATATATATATATATATATATATATATATATATGAGAGAGAGAGAGAGAGAGAGAGAACACTGTTCCTTTGTATGATGATTCGATCAAAGCAAGAGGAAAACGACAACAAAAACGAGTAACGAGAGACTCCCCCAGCAAGGCTTGCCACACTCTGGAGCGGTGTTTCTCTCTCCCAGTCGTTGTCATGGCAGCCGTAATGGCTCCGGAAACAGCCAGGTTCCAGTAGGCAGGCCTGTGTGGTGGCCTCTATAAGGTTCAACCACACGAAGAGAAGAGGATGATACATCTTCCATGGCAGCGAGGCCTCACGACGGCCTCATCGGGAGTCCACGGGAGATTGGCTGCGATAGGGAACCAATGCACAATTTTGTCCCGAGTCGAAGTTGATTTTTTTTTTTTCATTTGCCGCATGAGCGACGAGTTTATTGTTCATTTCTGCTGCCCTTCCTGTGGGCGGAGGCGCAAGAGAGGAAGCAAAATAGGTCCAGGGACTTGGTCTCCGTGGTTGAGTCACAAGTTTATACAGTAATTGAGCCTGCGAGGACCAAAGGCAACAGCGAATAAATTACATCACAAGTTACATTACCACTGAGCTGTTTACACGTTCCTTGAGGCGGGGAATTTAGAACAGACCGGTAAGCCTTTAAACGAACTTGCTATAGGATGGTTAAGGTCTGTGTGAGTCAGGCCAGACCTCTTCGCCACGTGAAACTGTGAACCGGTCGTCAGCAGGACTTGGCCCTTCGTTATCCGTGTTACTTAACCATTGGATGGTGTTCTTGCTATCCCTTTCAGGTCTCTGGTGGCCTTCTGCTGGCTAGCCTCCCGGAGGGGCTCTCTCTCCTGGGCCTTCCAGCATCCTTCTTTGGGTATCATTACTCATAGAATTCACAACAATAATGGGAACAAGAAGCGCGTAGACCCTACGTTACTATAGAAGAAGAGCGGAGGCTTGACGTTGTTGTAGAATACTTTTTTTTTATTTAAGCGCCCATTCGAAAGTATCAAATACCTGCCATGGTAATAGAAAAAAAAAAATCGGGGTAGGTGTCAGAGGACGGATTAGATTCCGTTTGTCGAAGGATTAAATTCCGTTTAGTAAGGGAGTCGCTATTCACATGTCATGTCAGCCGTGTGACGGGACGGGGTGGCATTAGGCTGGACGCTGATGGTTCCGTCGTTTAAATTCTCCCGACGGACGACGGCACAATACCCTGTGAATGTTGTTTACGTGTGCACGTACGGGAACTCGCGAGGGGCCAGAGGGCTGCCTCCAGCCAGCTGATGGAAGGAGTCGCCTTTCATGTCTGAATACAGAAAACTCGCTCTCCTGGATTGGGGGCTCGTCAGGCTGTTTCCAAGCGACTTTGGGATTAGATTACGTAACTGCATGGCCGGCCTCTGTCGCTAGAAGCCTTTTAGAAAGGGAAAAAGGAGAATACCGCCGTGAAGATTAGCAGTACCATGAGTGGCCCCTGAGAGAGAGGAGTTGGAGGAGGAGGAGGAGGTGGTCCGGTCTGTTATTCACATGTGCAGAACCGTTAGTAGTGGACTTTTTGACTCCCACCGCAGCCCCTCTCTGTCCATAGTCGGCGCTGCCGTGCCTCCTCCCACCGGTCATTAGTTCCGCGTACTATTGTCTTCGTAATACCCCGGAATCCGTTTTCTGGAGAAGGCCTTTGTGGGAGAAGGTGCCCATGGGGCGCCCCTCCGCTCCAGGGCACTCAGTCAGGCGGCGCCCCGGGCGGAGGGCGGCCTTTGTGAACACCCTGAAGACTCGCCTCCCGAAAAACGTATGAATTCTCCCTGTACGTGTTCACTGTAATGAGCCATCAGACTCGTCCCTCACACGAGGGTGTTTTGGTATTGCTTCGTCGGTCCTTCCTTCCAGATCATTCAGGGAGGGGGAGAAGCTATTCCATGCCGGTGAAGTATTCATCATGAATAATGAATACAGTAGAATTCCGATCACTTCAGCCCTTATATACATATATATATATATATATATATATATATATATATATATATATATATATATATATATATATATATATATATATAAAGACAGACATGGAGATTCGATACAGTGTTGCTCCATTAGCCTGTACATTTACGTGGGATGTAAGTGAAGAGGTTGTCCAATCACTACTCAAGGGCATAATGCAGGAATGTAAAGGGCTGTAATCTCTGTCTATACCCGTCTCTGCATCGATATATATATATATATATATATATATATATATATATATATATATATATATATATATATATATATATATATGAATTGAAAGACTCGATATGTGGCGTTCTGGTGTACATAACACTATGAGCAGCTTAACCACACCCCAGAGAAAACAATCCAGACCATTTATCCTGATCGAGGAATACCCAGGCATTGGCTGAACACACACACACACACACACACACACACACACACACGGCCACCATCTGGGGGTCTGAACGTGGCTGGGAGTTTAGTTCAGCCACATGGATGGCGTGGCCTCTCACAAAGTCCTGGATGGAAAGCCATCAGTCGATGGTCTTTAATTCGTCCTCGTTTTCCGTGAGGTCGAAAAAAAACGACCTCCGGTAATTCGTGAGGCAATGCCGTAGTTCGTTTTAAGGCCACGAATGAAGTCATTAAGAGCAGGTCGTGGTAGTTAATTAGATGCTAATAACCCGCGCTGGTAACAGACTCCTCCCCCCTGCCTTCCCATGGTAACAGACACCCCCTCCTCGTGGTACAGAATTCCCTTCCTCCATGGTAACAGACACTCCCTCCTCCCCATGGTACAGACACTCCCTCCTCCCCATGGTAACAATACACTCACCCTCCCCATGGTACAGACACTCCCTCCTCCCCATGGTAATAACACACTCACCCTCCCCATGGTACAGACACTCCCTCCTCCCCATGGTACTAATACACACTCCCCATCCCCATGATACAGGCACTCCCTCCTCCCCATAATACAGACACTCCCTCCTCCCCATGGTAATAATACACACTCCCCCTCACCATGATACAGACACTCCCCCCCCCTCCCCATGGTAACAAACTCCCACCCTCCCCATGGATTAGACTCCCCCTCCCCTTGGTGCAGATTCCCCCTCCCTCCCATGGTAGAGCTGCCCAGGACCCCCTGGCCGTGCGTCCACTGCTGCTGACCTCTTGCACCCGGCTCCTTTCTTTTGTTTCGGACGGACGAACCCCAGAACTTTTCGTCCACAGCAGCCCTGGCCCTTCTTCTCCCCTTTACCGTCCCCCTTCGCTTACGCTGGATAAATAGATCACGAGATAGTTTAAACATTAAGCTCATTGATGGATCGTGGAGGAAAGAAAACGCACACGGGGGGGAGATAATCTCTCGAGAGATGACCAAAGAGAAGGTGTTCATCGAAAGATGGAAGGCCTGGAGATCGTCCCCCGTTGTGAGCGCCACCAAAGAAGTCGGCAGTGTGCGATATCTTTCGCGGCTCGGGAGCAAGAGCCTCACACACACACACACACACACACACACACACACACACACACACACACACACACACGGGGCTGCGGAAGGTGGTGGTCATTATAATGATGATAATGACCGTCAGTAATGATGCACGGACCAGCCTAGGCCCATCAACAAAGGCGTGTCACAAGGGCGTACGTGTATACAAGTCCCAGACTCGTTCTGGGGTCGGGAGGGTTCTGACCTCTGGTGGCCTCCCGAGGGCAGTCTTGTTACGTCTTTAGATGATGAGGGGTTGAGGGTGGGGAGGTGGTGTCCATGAAGTCCTGGCAACACACGTGATTGATCCTTAATTAGATATTAAGTAGTCGACTCCCAAAAGGCCGTAGTCCCTTATTTTGCGCCGGTATTAACTAAAAGGTCTTTGTTCCTTATTATCTGCCAATATCAACTAAAAGGTCTTTGTTCCTTATTATCTGCTAGTATTTACTAAAAGGTCTTTGTTCCTTATTATCTGCCAGTATTAACTAAAAGGTCTTATTTTCTTATTATCTGCCAGTATTTACTAAAAGGTCTTTGTTCCTTATTATCTGCTAGTATTTACTAAAAGGTCTTTGTTCCTTATTATCTGCCAATATTAACTAAAAGGTCTTATTTTCTTATTATCTGCCAGTATTTACTAAAAGGTCTTATTTCCTTATTATCTGCCAGTATTTAATAAAAGGTCTTTGTTCCTTATCATCTGCCAGTATCTAATAAAAGGCCTTAGTTCCTTATTCTCTACAAGTATTTATCACGTATTTAGTTCCTCATTACCTGCCAGCATTCATTATCTTGATATACTTACAGCTAATCACAAGTTTGCCTGTAATTTTGGAAATGAAAATTGTGAATAAAATGTTCATCACCCAAGAACCATAACCGAAAGATGCGGCTTCGTGGGCGTGAGGAGAAAGCACGGTGTTAGTGGGAAAGCTACGGAGGAATCCTGTGGGATAGTAAGAACAGAACACCAGTGAGTGAGGAATGAGATGGACGGGGAGTCAGCCGTTATGGAGAGTGGGGAGCCAGCAGCTGAGGTTGTGGGGAGGGCGAGTAGCTCTGAGAAGGGGAGTGGGGAAGGTGGGGAGACATAAAGTGGGGGGAGCTGGAAGGGTTAGGGAGTCTGTTACTTCGGAGAGGAGGTGTCAGGGATGGAACCAGAGGTGGAGAAGAAGAGACTGGAAATTTAGCGGCCAGTGAGTAGGGAGTGGAAAAGACTGGGAATAAGTATGTGGGGAGATGAACTGTTTACGAAAAAAAAAAAAAAGTGGATGGGGAGTGGAGAGGTGTTGTGGGTCAGGGAGGATAATGATGTTCATCGTAGCAGACTACCTCATTTCCCTCGTCATCGGCAGTCAACGGTTGTAATACATCAAGACGCACTTCCAGCGGCGTTGCCAACTCAAAAACATTTCAATCATTCGCGCATATGTTGTTGAACGTCGGTGAGCCGGAGAGGCTTCCTCAAAAAAATAATGATGAACACGTTACGTCAGTCAGTCTGGTTTCGGATTTATACCATCAGGATCATTCCTAAGTTACGAGAGGTATCATTTACAGCGATACTGTTTAAGAGTGATGGTGAGGTATTAGCGTCAGAATGGCTGATGTACGCGAGGTAGAGGCAAAACACTTCTCATTATTCCTGCGAGTCACAGGTCCATCAGGAGGGAATTCACTTTCTCCCGCCGACGCTCCACTCCGGAGCGCCTGCATCCATCACCTTGTTTACACACTAAAATCTGCAGCAACGGTAAATCTGGCAGAAGCATCGGCACTTCTACTCCAAACGAAAATGTAATATCTAAACTGCTGCTTTCCTGCAGTTCATCTGTGAGTATATATATATATATATATATATATATATATATATATATATATATATATATATATATATATATATATTCCATTAATGTAATTTTACTGCAAAAAGTTTATCGGTAATTATTAATTATAAAGATATAAAGAAATTCAAATCCGCGTCAGATGTATTTTGATTTTTGCTTCAAACGCGTCGAAGTTATTTTGTATTCCTACCCATCATATGGACATTGGCACAAAACAGGATACAGAATGAGAAAAAAGATATTTCAGGCCCTGGGCCACATTGATTTTGAATTACACAACAAGTGAAAAAGTGACCTGTTTATCATGGAAGGCAAAGTAGTAGTAGTAGTAGTAGTAGTAGTAGTGGTAGTAGTTGTAGTAGTAGTTGTAGTAGTAGGAGATGAGATGCCTGACACACACCTTGAAATGTCTGGTAGGAGTGGTTGCTGATTTTGCAAGTCAAATCCGTAGTGTTGCAGATTGTGAGGGTATTTCTGCTGGCAGAGTTTACCTCTTGTGTGTACCATGTCATATATGGGAAGAAACTCCCCACAGTCGGGCCATAGTAAAGTCAGGATGTCTCGTGATAATGTTAGTGTATATGGGATGGGTGTGTGTGTGTGTGTGTGTGTGTGTGTGTGTATGTATGTGTGTTCTTCCATGATGGTAGATGGATTGTGGTCGTGTGTATAATAATCCAGAGTCCGGTCACTGCAGGAGTTAGTCAGTCTTACGCAGGGTCGACGAAGCTTATGGTAAACGCTAAGAAGACCATACAGACACAGACACCCTTCCTACCAAGCTTCGCAACGCTGATGATTTATCCCCCCCCCCCCAATACACTTCCTCCCCCGGCGTGCCCCGGACTCCCACAGAAGCACCAGAGGCGCTTCTGGTATGGAGGGCTCGCTGGGGGGATGGGTGTTTGGGTGGGAGAGTAGGTGCGGGCCCTGACTGTGGCGAAAATTAATGACTGTCGCCTTGCGCATGCCACTGACCGCGAGGCTGGCCCAGTCCACGCCACCCCACTACCCTCCCCCTTCCCCCACTTCCCCTTGACCGGACCTCCTCTTCCAGAGTCACTCACAAGCTGAACGGCTGCGGTCTTCAGGACCTGCAGAATCGTCCAGCCTGTTAGCTCCTCCAGAGGGGAGATTGATCTTCTGTGTCTCCGTGTACTACGAGGACAAATGGCTGTAAAACGGACGTAAAATACCAAATCCTCAGGCCATTTTCGTCTGATACGAACACGCAAACATTTCCCTCGCCCGACCCATCGGGACGTGTGTGAATAGCATTCCAGCGTCCCCTGGAAGTCACAGTACCACTGCCATGACCCGTGTTTTTCTGGATCCTTATCCCCATGAAAATGTTTCCAGAGTCACTCCCGAACCCGCATTAATTACCCAAAATTCCGGGGGATTCCACCGCACACTGGCAGCAGCCCACGAGATTTCCGAGGGAGATTTCACACAGCGCCTCCATCAGATGGCTGCTGCTATTGTCCTGGGACGGGGAATAAGAATTTTCCCTTAAGAAAGAGTCAAGGGAAAGGGGAAGGAGGGAGGTAGGGGGTGGGGTTGAGGTTGAGGGAGGCGAGGAAGGAAGAATACAGGAGGGAGGGACGGTTACTGATTGGTGGCTGACCGGACGGTAAACAAGGAAGAAAGGGATGGAAATTGGTGGGTACCAGATCAAAGATACGGTGATGAATGAACGAGGGAATGATTTTTTTTTTCTTTCTTCGTCAAGATAGCTGACGCAAGACGCTGTTATTGATTACAGAAAAAAAAGGAAGCCCTGCTCCTCACACTGAATATTTGGATCAAAAAATTTCGACGTCGGGTTACTCTTTTAAAGAAATCCTGGATCAAAAAAAACATGCCCTCAAGCCAGGGTTCACCATAGTCTTTTCTGGTGTAGCCTCCAGGAGCTCCCGTCATTAGTACAGAACATGGCAGACACTCTGGATCATCACCTCCTCTCCTGACTTTGCTCCTGGGTGCTGGTCCAAGCTACGCTCCCTCTCCCCCCCATTCCCCCAGGTCGTCTTCCACAAAGTTCGTTCCGGAGCGTAACTCTCAAAGAGGCGTCCAGCGTCCAGCCTCTGTTTACCGGCAACCCTCAGGGGGATTGGCAGGGGAGGGGGTGGGTGGGGGGGGGAAGGTTTCTTCGGGTTCTGGGTCGAGGGATGGGGTAGGTGGGGGGGGGTGGAGAGGGTGCACGGCCATCCTCATCCAGGACAACTGACTTGGTTATGTCACTCTTAAGAAGAAAAATAATCATGTACGTGAGGACCTCAGGTTCTCTTGGCCGTGTTCCAGTAAGGGAGCAGTATAACCGTATGATAAGGTTGTCTCTTTGAGGCAAGGGAAGCAGGGCTGTAGGGAGGGGGTTTGAAGGGAGAGTGTGTAGCAAAGTTCCTCCCTTTCAGCTCCCCTTTTCAGGTCCCTTTCCAGCAGCCGGAGCCCCCAGCTTGCCGGGACTATTCAAAGGCAGTGGTGCCTTTCCCTTCGAGTCGGGGGCTGTGAATGGCTTGAATAGATGACATTGACAGCGCTGAGCCTTTTAGCAGTGATTAAAGGCGTCGGTAGAGGTACGAGAGTGGCCGTTTCACTGCTAAGTAGGCAGGGCAAAAGGGGGGAGGGGGGGACCTCAGCTGTGAATGAGTATGGCTAGTTAGCAGCGCCCTTTGTGACGCTCTGATGCTGGTGCCCTCTGACTGACAAGAAGGGTTTCAGGGGCCTTATGGACTCGCTAGGACAGGTACCATGATGAAGGCTTTTAGTACACCGTCTTCAGGGTCCGAGTTGGAGGGAACGACACTGGCCTAAGGAAGGATCCGACGGACGATAATGGAGCATACCGCGTTTACCAGACTGGAAGGTGTGACCGTAAACGCTGGATCCTGAGTCTGGAAACTCTGAAGAAGGTTCTGATGTTTTACTTAGAAACCGAAGAAGGTTCTGAAGTTTTATCTAGAAACCAGGCCTTCTTTCTTATTAATATCATAGATACCGGGGTTTCATTCGAGATCAGGTTTACTCAGCATACAGGTATAGAGACCAGGTTTCATCCGTCGTGCTGATGTAGAGATCAGGTCTCATTCATCGTACTGATGTAGAGACCAGGTTTCATTCAACATACGTAGGCACGTTTGGTGAAGTCGGTAGATCTCGATGTTCTAATGTTTGCAGGCTCTTACATATTATTTTTTACATATTATTTTTTAAGACGGGAAAATAATAAATTAGGGCAAACGTTGCGACCAAATATATTAATGTAAAAACAAAATATGTAAATGGCTTGAGAATTATATAAAACATTCTAATTAGATTTTTGAAGCTCCTCGTGACAACACTAAAACGAAAGCCGAGTTCTTTGAGTCTGATGTAAATCTGAAATACTTTTAAAGGACACTATGGAGATGCTCCTCATAGGGACGGTAGATAATGCCAGAAGTAAATGCCGAAAATTTTAGAATTCACTCCTTTTTAAACCAAAAAAATACAAAATTCACACTTCTCTCCAGGGAATCACCATATATATGTTTACTTTAGAGAATTCGTCTTTTTTCTTTTATGTTCAAGGCTCCAGTCACGGACAGAAGTCCACATCAAGGCTGGGCCTTCATTGAAATATAGAGAATTATGGAACGGAAAAAGAGAAGACAAGGGAAAATATTTAAGAGATTCTCTTGACTAAAAACACCAGGTAGTGTAAATATGGACGAGAAGTCCGGCTCGCCCAAGGCTGGATTACTTGCTAAATACTATCAAGGCATCAACTGTCCAGTGGTGTCATAGTAAGTCTGGCACCAGCAAAGTGTGAGCAATTCCTTGTCAACTCTTCCTGTCATACTTAAAAAAAAAAAAACTCATAATAAACTGAGCTTTTACACAGATATTCCACAGGATCTGCCTATAGGTGAAATTATGGGTAATTTACACAAAACTTCCTCCCATTTAAATGATGAAGGTATTAATCACAGATGTACAAATGGTTATACTAAAGATGTTCATGTTACAAAACAAAACGGCAAACACACACTTCCACAATCATCACAAAATTCAAAAGTCAGCACCATACGCCGTTAGGTATAACAGCACTGATATGAATGGCAAGTATACTGGGTTAAACAGATTGTTAAACAAATAAACAAACATCTGCACGATATTGTTTGCACTTAAAATCATTATTTACTCGTGGATCAGACGTATCAATCATATCTTGATTGATCTGGTCATGGATTCCATCTTTCAAACCTCGCCGACAATTTACGAAAACCTTGTGTATTTATATTGCCTTCTCTTTTATTGACAGATGATCGCATGGCGGGGGTACCGGAGTTACGTAAAGGTAAGTTTAACAGATGAATGAAACTAGAGAAAAAAAAATCAGTAAGTCACACTAGGGTCTTAAGAGATAGATTTGGTGATATGTTTGGATGTGGACGAACCGCGCCTTGCGCTCAACACGAAAAGGCGTGCGGATATATCGAGCAGCCATGGGTTTCTGCCTCTAAGATAAGCTCCTAAAGGATATTCTATCATGAACGTGTCCTCATTGTATTAACAAATGATGTAGCGCTTATATTTGGAGAGATCTAAGCAGAGATAGTGTTGCCGTCTGGTTCGGAGGGAAGATTTGAGAACACTCATCTCACGGCATATATTACCTTGGACTATCAGGTTTGGTGGCGTATGAATCGACACATTTCATGAATGAATATCAGCCCCAAAGAAATTAGAAAGTATTTTTTTTTCTCACGTAGGTAAAGGTAAGCATTACCAAGATAATTAGGAAGTGTTGCGTCTGCTTTTCAGAATTATATGAACCTCATTAATGTCACATGTTAAGCTGGAATGTGAGCGCGCCAATATCTATGTTGAACCAGCTTACCTTATATAAGGTGACCGATATTAGATTACACTCGGGTTGAAATATGGGATGTTTTGGGGGCCGAATCATTAATATTGATAAACCAGCGTGTCAGGATTTGAAATATAGATAGTCGTGGTTAGACAGCGAAAATGGAAGATGATGAATATGTATGCTGATAGGTTATGACTGACAATGAATTTCTTCACCTATCTAATCAGGGAGGAGAGCGTTTCTCCAGCCGAGAACAAATTAGTAAAACACCAATATGAATTATGGCTAGATTAGCGAAGATAAAGATATAAAGGGAAGAAAATTTAACACATGCGATACATATCCAAACGAAAAACTAATTTTCTTTTAAAGTAATTGTGTTCAGAAAAATATCGAGCAGTAAACGTAAGGACAGTGAATCATTTCAGTCCCCCATTTCTCCGTAGCTTTGCAGTGACGCCAAAAACTAACTCAGAGGGACACCTAACACGTCTCTTACTAGCGGCAACTTCAGCTATGCTTACCTTATCCAAGCAATGGGCCCTACATTGGGCCATCTTGAAGGCGGACTGGAGATCTACCGCTGAGCACGTCGCTGCCAGCATCACCACTACCACGCACACCTGAGCCATCGTATCAGTTCTCAAAAGTCTTTTAAAACTTGTCGTTTTCCATACAAGCAGGCGGATTTCACGGAAGTACCATGGGGGTAGGGGGTCGAAGTGAAGGCCTATGTGTGGTCCCACGAGGGAGACGGGACGCAGACTCCACTCACTACAGGGGATAAGCGAGGACTGTCTGGTGGGCGGCCTTTCTGGCCATTTTGATGCGAGGATGCGAGGAGTTACTGAATTTCACTTTTGGTTTTATTTGACTGTTTCATCTTGAACATAACGTTACTGATTATGTCTTTAACGTTGATGTTGCCTAGTATACCCGGCTGGATACATTGACAGACAAATAGCAGGAAAACACAAGAAATTATCCGAGATACAATGTTGTTTCATAAAGGCAAATAAATAACAAGCTGGTAACTCCGGAGCACCCATGTATCCGCGGGCAAGTTTGGGAGAAATTAAGTTGCCAACTCGTCCTTTATCAAGAGAAAATATATTGCCGCTGTACTTGGTACCAATAGCATAATAGTCGTACCTTTAGGCTGTTTATAAGTTATACTAACGACTCAACAAAAGCCCCCAACAATGACTCCTTCATTCAACGCCGTAAAAGGAGAAACACCCCAATAAGAGGGCTCACTTTGCAATCACACGAAAGCCTATAAACAACACTATCTACCAAACCAAATACCTAAAATGTTATAATAAGCTTGCAATAAAGTTTTAACACATCGACTAATAAAAAGAATACCATAATTTGAATCCAGATTGCGGGTGTATTAGTCCCTATAAGTTGTCCTGGCACTGTAATTAAATGCAGAGGTAATTGTACGCTAGGAATTAGATGTTTATGGAGCACAGTGACGTAGCTTGTGAAACAACTTCACTGATTTTTTTTCTTCTAAACTATGTGTACACACACTCATACGTACGGATGTTTCTGCATGTGTGTATTTATATGGCATGACTTTCTACATATGTGCGTACAGCATATGTGTACTTTTATATGCATGCATGTGCCTCTGTATATGATTCAGAGAAGCACGAAGGATGAAATGAACATCATCTTTATTAGTGAAGAACACTCCTTTCTCCTCAATATTTCCCTCTTAATACAACTTGGATAACTTGACTTCTTTCTTCTGTAGGCATTAAGCTCACTAAAATGATGGAAAAGTCTTAAACATTATGGTCAGGAAACTGATCTCTACTAACGATTTAAACTGTAGGGAATTAAAAAAGTTAAAGGAATTAGTTTAGGGAAACGGTGTTCTGTAATGAATAAAGATGTTCATTTTATCCATGGAGTTTCTTTTCATTGTGTGTATATATATATATATATATATATATATATATATATATATATATATATATATATATATATATATATATATCATTAATGCTATTAAGTATGTAATGTATATATGATACATATATATTATATTGTTTGTTTTCTCAGAAGCAACATAAGTTTTTTCACGGACTGAGGTAAGTCATAGTGCAGACTTCGGGGTTTTGCTGTGGTTAGAAGACTCTGGTGTTCATTGAGGGTGTGCTTAAATGGAGCCAGTTTTCTTTTGTTTCTTAGGAAGGTGCTTGATGCAGCTTCAATCCCTATTCTGCGTATACTCTGTGATTGAGTTCGAATAGAATTTGTATATTTAAACGAAGCGGGAAGTTTGGGAAGTGGGGATACATGGAGTGGGTGATGAGTAAGATGAGGGAACGGAGGCCTGTAAAGGGAGTGTCAGAAAAGGCACTAGTGCAGTGAGTCAGGCCTAGGTAAGGGGTAGGCCGTAGGGGTAGTAGTAAAGTAGTAGTAGTAGTAGCAGCTGGGGGTGGGAGGGATGGATGGAAGGATAAGGGAGGGGGGGGGGAAGGGGGGAGCTCCAGGATCAGGGTTAGCGAAGTGGAGGCGGAGTGGTATTGAGGGTAGGGGGTGAGGAGGGAGGGAAGGAGGGGGTGGTGGATGTTGTCAGGACAGCAGCTGCCTACCGATAGTGTGTCTGTTGCCATATGATGGTCACCGCCAGCCGGCACTTGCGCTTCCTAACCTTAAAACATCCTCAGCCTCACTGATACCCTTCTCAGCTGGCGATGCCTAGAGCCCAAGGGACGCCCGGGTATTATACCGCAGCGAAATGTTTATTTATTTATTTATTTTTTGCATATTAAGTATATGCAAATATTTTTTTTTTTCAACTTAGGGGTCACGGGTTCTATGTTAATCCAGGAGCGACATTGCCGAGACCGAACCCCTCCGTCTCCCTCCTCCTCCTCCTAATCTCCTTCCCCCTTTCCTCCCTTTACCCCCCATGTCTGTACCCATTCCTCCCCCCCCCCCTTCCCATCACTACCACCACCGCCAGTGACCTGACCTCTTTTCCCCCCACTGTGGTGTTTGGTGATGGTAGTGATACCGAGCGTGGTGGTAGGACTGCTTGGTGGAAATGGTGGTGTTTCTGATTGTAGGTAGTGTTTAAAGAGAAGAAAACGGGTATAAGCGTAAGTGTGTTACTCATATGGAAAGGTATTCTTTTGTAAAATTTCTTAGTTTTATAAGACTTGTTCATAAATACGTACTTATCGTATCTGTACATAAGCGTATGAATTTGCATGTGCGCTCTTAGTATTATGATAGTTATAAGAGATATACTAAGAATAACACTAGGAGTAGCATGGATACAGTAAATGTAAGTGATGGAAATGTTATTTTGCACGGCTGATGGTGCTGACTGTATAATAATAATAATAATAATAATAATAATAATGATAATGATAGTAATAATAATAATAATAATAATAATGATAATGATAGTAATAATAATAATAATAATAATAATAATAATAATAATAATAATAATAATTATAATAATAATGATAATTATTATTATTATAATTATTATTATTATTATTATTATTATTATTATAATTATTATTATTAGTTTTTATTAGTTGTAGTAGTAGTCTGAGTTGTAGTAATGATAATGGCAGCAGCAGTAGTAATAACGATTGGGTGAATATATATATATATATATATATATATATATATATATATATATATATATATATATATATATATATATATATATATATATATATATATGTGTGTGTGTGTGATGATAACGTATGATATGTGTGTACGTTTACGTGGGTCATCTAGATATATGTATGAAGCACAGTTAGAGTGGTAGGTTTCATGATATAGCAAATACACAGTGTACGGACGTCATCAGAATTGATACCTCAGCCTTCAGGGTCATACCGTGTGTGTCCTGTCATAAAGTGATGGGAATTATACACCACTAAAGGCTATCCAGGAATGCTTAGGTAGGGAGCCATTCACCCTTATGTCGTGAGGAATCCCCATTTAGGTAAGTGGCGCCATAATCCCCATCAGGGAGAGTGGTCATGGGGCAGACGCTCCACACTAGGGCAGCAGGACCAAGGTGCTCTAGGTGGCTGGAGGCCCGCCCACCTGTGGCACAGCCCAGGGACGCATCCGGGTGGCGAGGTGGACCGTCGAGGGGAGATGGTGATGCTAGAGTGGATGATAGTGATGGGAGATTATGATTGATGAGAAAGATAGTGATGGGAGAGTATGATTGATGATAAAGATGTTGATGGGGGAGTATGATTGATGATAGTGATGGTAGTAAGTATGATTGATGATAAAGATGGTGATGGGGAGTATGATTGATGATAGTGATGGTTGTAAGTATGATTGATGATAAAGATAGTGATGGGGGAGTATGTTTGATGATAGTGATGGTAGTAAGTATGATTGATGATAAAGATAGTGATGGGGGAGTATGATTGATGATAGTGATGGTTGTAAGTATGATTGATGATAAAGATAGTGATGGGGGAGTATGATTGATGATAGTGATGGTTGTAAGTATGATTGATGATAAAGATAGTGATGGGGGAGTATGATTGATGATAGTGATGGTTGTAAGTATGATTGATGATAAAGATAGTGATGGGGGAGTATGATTGATGATAGTGATGGTAGTAAGTGTGATTGATGATAAAGATAGTGATGGAAGTAGGAGGACTGATGGACATAGGAGGCAGTGATGGTGGTAGGTGTTGGAGATGAGGGAAATGGAGGAGGGGGAGAATGGAGTGGATAACGATGGTGGTGTTAGTAGAGGGAGGTGGAGGATGGTGGAGCATGTGCCTCCTCTCGTGGCACACTGACTCGAATTCTCTTCATTGTCACTCATGGATGAGAACCGTCATCTAGCCAAAGCCTTCAAGAATGTTTTGAAAAGAAATCTAAAAGTGGTGGAGAATTAAGGAGAGAGAGAGAGAGAGAGAGAGAGAGAGAGAGAGAGAGAGAGAGAGAGAGGTGGAATGATATATAATCCAGGATATTTTTGTAGGATGTGGAAAGGCAGAGCTGTGTCGTTACATGTATAGCTATGAACAGCTGACCCATTACCGTAGGCAACTGTCGAATTCGTCTCAAGCCATCTCTATCCAAATACCCGATGCATTATGCCATCACTTCCTCTCTCCTTCTCTCTCTCTCTCTCTCTCTCTCTCTCTCTCTCTCTCTCTCTCTCTCTCTCTCTCTCTCTCTCTCTCTCTCTCTCTCTCTCTCTCATCCCTGTACCCTTTATAACACCAACTGAGGGGGAAAGGTGGAAGGGGGAGGGGAATGGGTGAGAAAGGATGATGATACAAAACCATACATTTTTATCATCGTGTTCCCATCACAGGATCCCGGACCAGGAGCTCCTTCTTCCCCCCCTCCCTCACCCCATCCACTTCACCGGCATCAAACCTGTAGACTGTGAGGATAGTATATTACCCCCCCCCCCCCCCCCCAATCCTCTGCCCTCCTCCTCTCCCACCCTGGGTTATGGCGCTTCAGCACACGGCCAGAACACGACCGGGCAGTTGTACTCCGGCCAGACGAGACTTGCATAGCAATGGGCGGGTGTGTTCCGTAGGAAGCTGTGTAACTGCTGCGCCTCGGCCACTGGGGCAGTGTAGGAGGCGTTTCTCGTGCCGGCGCCAGCATCAAACACATCCCTCTCATGACCACACCTTCAGCCGATAACATCTCACGGTCCTACCTTGATTACGTTTTCTTTCGATTTAACTTAATGATTCGACTGAATATATATATATATATATATATATATATATATATATATATATATATATATATATATATATATATATATATATATATATATATATACGACGACTTCACAAAAGTGAGGGACACACACCAGTCCTGAAGGATCGTCATGTTTCTCGTCAAATCCACAAGATAACAAAAGATCAGCTTGTTCAGTGATACTAGCAATAAACAATGAAATTTAGAATGAAAGCTGAAACACTTGTTCAGGTCTCCCCCCCCATCCCCCCTGAAGTCGAGCCGCGAGCCTTGAAACATCGATAGTAAACAATAATTTTAAGTTTCTCCGTCGGAAGTCTTGCCCTGAGATGGTTCCTCGATCTCTGAAACCACAGGAGCCGTGTCCTTCTCCCCCCTTTAGATTTAATGAGATGAAAATGAGAGAAGATTTTTACAGCCCCGTACACATGCAGTATCCAAGAATTCTCTTCATTAAATGTGTGAGTACTTGACTGTATTTGCGTCTTCACAGTGTACACAGAAGTGTTAAAGAATTATACAATGCATGAGCAAGCGGCGACCCCAAGCTCTCCCAGACGGTCAGCGACACCTGTCGTAAAAGTGAACAATTAAAGTTATTTCCCTGTACTTACTCTCGCCTACGTGTTAATTACCAGGTAACCAGCAGGTGGTACTTGAATGATGCGAACCGCCAGTTGCCACACGTCTGCTCCTTCCCATCCCAGCCGCAGTCCTAGGACGCTCGTCCACTATATGTGACCCTCTTTCCCGTGGCTCATCCTCCCTTGCCCAGGGATAGGCTATACTATCCACACACACACACACACACACACACACACACACACATCCAGAGGCTGGTCTCGTCATCCACTCATGCTGGGAGTCTCCCTACCCACCCGGCTGTCCAGGGTTCTATCCATTCACCTACCCATCCAAAGGTCTGCTTACCCGTCCACCAACCAACCAATCCATGAGCCTTTCTACCCATCCATTCTGAGGTGTCTCTACGCACCTACCCTCCCATCCAGGGATCTACCCATCTGCCTAGCATTGCTCTACCCATCTACCCGCGTACCTTAGAAACCGATGCCTTACCCATTCACCCATCCGCACACACACACACACACACACACACACACCCTTACCGTCTCACATACCTCCCCAGCCGTTCGTCCGCTCGAAGACAAAATACTTCCCCCCACACACTCACCCCATCTCCCCCGATCCACACGATTCGCCACTCATCCACTCACCTGCCGACCGTTTTCTCGTCATCCGCGCAGGTAAAGGCCGCCGCTCTCTGAGGGGAAGGGAGCAGAGGGGGGGAGGGGGGGGGTTGAAACGGAAGAGGTTCGCTTCCGGCGACGTCCCGGATGCGCCGGAACTCCCGACCGCTGTGGATCGTTGCTTAATGACCGTCACTCACCTACATTTTCCAATGCAAATGCCGAAGAGTTGGTGTGGTGAACGAGAAAAGACGCGCCAGCTGCGTGTATGAAGAGATACGTGGGAGTGTTTAGTGGTGGTGGGCCAAACGCGACCGGTAACAGGGGCGTCATCACTGGAGGTGTGTGCCTCAGTGGACTTCGAGCCTGGTGATCAAGCGGGTCATGCTAGGACAGGAAATTAGGTAAAGAGGAGGTAATTATGTGAAGACCCGATAATAATGATAATAATGATAATAATAATGATAATGATAATTATTATAATTTTATCATTATTATTATTATTATTATTATTATTATTATTATTATTATTATTATTATTATTATTATTATTATTATTATTATTATTATCATGTTTTTGTTATTATTATTGTAATTATAATGATAATAATTATTATTACAATGGTAATGATAATAATAATAATCATTATTATTATTGTTATTATTATCATTATTATTATTATTATTATTATTATTATTATTATTATTACAGAGGGGGTTCCAGCTTAGAGAGAACCCCCTAGATTACTGTAGCGTGCGACTGTGTGGTGTGCAGCTGCGGACTTGACGTTGAAGAATATTAAGGAAAACGAAAGCGTTCTTTTCCTGATACAGTCGCTGTCACAGTATTGTCGCTCTGGTTCATTGTGAAACTAAGAGAACCAAACATCTCACTGGGAACACACAAAAAAAAAAACCGGACCTGTTCATTAACAGAATGACCCTCAGCCCAAAGGTCAATTTGCGTGGTTTTGAGCCAGTGTTTACCCAACTAATGAGGAGTGATTTATGCCCCGATATAATTCCGCCAGCCTGTGTCTTAAGCCCTCTAGTTGTGCCAAGGGCTGCTGCAGTAAAGACGGCCCCTGGGAAGAGAGTGTGGGAAAGCGGAACGGTGTGTTCTTGTGACTGTCTTGTCTGTGGCGTCAGCGAGGTGAGCGTAGATGGTGGCGGGCTATAGAAAGGGATGGCATTCCTATGATTAAACGAACGAATATAGCACCTTACGTGTTCCTTGTGTGTGTGTGTGCGTATGTATGCTTGCACGGATCTTTATAATGCTATATGATTCTGCGGCAGACTCATGAATATGTTAAAAGGGAGCTTTTAACAGTTAACTCATGCGAAATACGTCAATACAGTGTTAAGATACAGTGATTGAAATTCTTTTGAAACCCATGTACAAATCCCGATATACCTTAAGTGCATATAATCATGAATACAATATTACGTATTCTTAAATGGCTTTCATGTTAATGACACAGTAAAAAGAAAAGGAAGACTTGAAATCAATAACGCAAGTGTTAGTCATGCTCATGTGTTACCATGAATGTGTCTGGACGCATGATGACCAGTGCCGTAGCCGCACCAAAGAGCTGTCGTGAGATGTTTATTATGGCCTTCGAACCCTGACATTGACACTGTGTCACCGACCAGAGCCCTAAGTTGGCCACAGGTGGCACCTTCCAGCATACTGGCTGGAACGTGTGATCTGAACAGTACGTAGTCCCGCTCGTACGAAATGTCTGATAGGAACGATTAGACTAAAGTATCTGATATCTCGACGCTCTCTGTACCTCAGACAGATATTTATCTGTAATTGGAAAACGCTATCACGTGTAGTTATACCCTGTTAACACTGGTATAATTGGCCGAGCATATAATGCCTTTCATTTATTTCCTGTTGTCGTCAGCAGCATACCCCTGGTCATGATATATTCCACAGGCAGCTTAGAAAATATGACGCATCTCAAGCCGGCAGTTCCACCCATTAATTCTGGGAGTATATTACTGGTATGCTGTGTGTGAACAGTGAAAAATTCGCCTGGGATCTGTTGCATACAACAAATCAAGGCGATGATTACACGAACCATCTGAGAGTCAGTAATATTCACGATTAATTGAATTATACCCCTAGGCTCTCCTAACTGCACGACTAACAAGGGAACCAGCCACTTGCCTTGTAGGTCATATCGAGCCTACATCGTATCTTGAGGGTAATTATGTGTAATTAATCTGGAGGGAGGGGAAAAATATATGGGACCTGACCACGTACGTAGGTATAGAAAGGGTAATAAACATTAGGGGCTATCAACGAAGGAGGGAGTTTGTGCTTCGTAGAATTTTAATGGATTCATTTGATGACTCCTATAGAATGTCTGGAGGGCACTGTATAGCGTGGACGGCAAAGGGAACTTGATGCTTGAAGTCTTCTGCGTTAACTCCTAATGGCCCGTCTGCTCCTGTGTAACCTGACGTGACCCTGGGTGCTGCCGTGTCTGACCTGAGGGCGTTGCCTCGGGGTTACGGTGAACAGATCGCCGCCATGACGAATCTGGTCACGAGTCACCTGCCATCCACCCTCAACACCATCTGTGGCGACCCTCTCCCCATTACTCCGCTTCCAGCCAGAATTCCAGCTAGAATGTTCTATGCCTTGAAGCTTCCAGTCAGAATGTCCTACAGCTTGATGCTTCCATACAGAATATCCTACATCTTGATGCTTCCAGCCAGAAAGTCCTACAGCTTGAAGCTTCCAGCCAGAATATCTTTCGGCTTGAAGCTTCCAGACTAAATATCCTACAGCTTGAAGCTTCCAGACAGAATGTCCTACAGCTTGAAGCTTCCAGCCACAATACCCTACGGCTTGAGGCTTCCAGGCAGACGTTCCAGAGGCTTGGTGTTGCCGAGGGCTGGACGTGATCGCGAGGAACACACCAGCGCTCGCAAGGCGAGTGTGATAATGAGAAACGAAAGTATGGACGACGAAATGATATAAAGAGACCCAGTTACAGTGAAAGATGAGCAAAATGTACAAATTGACACGAAAAGGAAAAGGGAATTTGAGGTTTTCTTAGATTATTGTGAATTAAAAGGCTTTGTGTTGCTCACAATATATAGAAATTTATGATATATCGCGAAGTGATTGTATATATATATATATATATATATATATATATATATATATATATATATATATATATATATATATATATATATAATTAGGGGATACATATTGCGTGCAGTATGAAAATAAAAAGAAATTTCAGTCGTAGTGGTACAAATAGAGAGTTTAATGTTCCATATTGAAACATTATCCTTAGTTACCAGGGGATTAGGTGATAAAAGTCGACGGCTCTGTGGCAGTTATTACAGAAACGTATTGTCTTAAACACAATGAAACTCAGTCTTTGCCTTTTGTCTCCTCCTTTATCCAAGGAACGGCCATTTTGTCTCCTCCTTTATCCAAGGAACGGCCATTTTTTATCTCTTTTATTTTGGTATATTCCTTCCGTTTCTGATTGTTCGTCCCCGCCATGTATATCCCTCCCTCCCTCCTTCCTTCCTTCCTTCCAGCCCGCAGCGAATGCATGATGCCAAATATTGCATTATATTATTCATATGAGGAGGAATTCTCACGTTTTAGATTTACCTTGACCACCTGAAAAAGGAGGTGTTCAGGATTTTCTCGATGGGTGGTTATTTAACTTGACAATAACTGCCTTAATGACCTTGGCAGTGTGTAGGTCTAAATCACAACTACCCAAACAGTATATAGTGAATGAGACGTAATTGAAAAAGGAACTCGAGACAGACTCTGTGATGTTAAGGACAGAACCAAGGGAACTGCAGACACAAGGAATAAGCTCCTGGATGCCTCGTAAGTGGGCGTGGGCGGGTTCTGGTGACTTACCAAAGAGGGGGAAAGGATAACTGAATGGCTCCCCAGGTTATGGGTATGTGGTGTGGGCGTGAGGAAGAGTTCCAGGTGGTGGGAAGGCTCATGGCTAAAGATTGTCCTTCTTGAGAAATCAGATGTCGCGAGTCTGACTCAGGTGAAGGAGCCGTGTTCGAAACCCTCTGGAATGGCTAGTCCTAATGTTGCCTTGAGGAAGGGGGTGGGGGTTTAAGCGTATACTGAAGATTCTGATGATTTGATCATGAATCTTCAGGTTATGTGATAATGAGTATTTAGTGACTGCATGCATGAATCTTCAGATTTTGTGGTAATGAACATATAGTGACTACAGTCATGAATCTTCAGGTTTTGTGGTACCTGAGTAAGTATTGAGTGAGCAGTTATAATGACTCTTCACGTTCTGTGGTAAAGAGTGAGTACTCAATGAGTATAGTAATAAATCTTCAGTTTTGTGGTACGAGTGTGTATTCTGGGTCCCTGCCGCCGTTGCTGGGCAGTACAGATCGGGAGAGGGGAGGAGGATGGTTCTGATACAATGGGATGTTTAAGTTGAGTGCGCAGGAGGACGTGCCCGGGTGCCCCGTGAGACAGTGTCTGTAATGGTAGCTGGTCGTGAAGCTAACGTTTATAGCTGCTTCACGAAGTATGAATGGATACTTAAGGTTCCTCACGCACTCATTTTACTGTGAATTTAAATATATATATATATATATATATATATATATATATATATATATATATATATATATATATATATATATATATATGTGTGTGTGTGTGTGTGTGTGTAGATAGATAGATAATACTATTTATGAGTGATCGTTTATTTACGAGTTCCTGATTGTTTGTCCCGTGAACTTTTCCCTCATAACACATTCCATCCCTTCCACTCACTCAAACACACCGACATTGCCCACCTCGCCCGTAGACGAGCGAGACTTGGGGAGCCCCCTTTGGCAGCCTGGCCACATAACTCACGGTGGAAGACTGTCTTAAAAAGTTGCATATCTCCAGGGTCGAGGTTGCCAGGCCGGTGATACATGAGAGTGAGAGACCACAGGCTATCTCGACCACCCACCATCCTGTCCCAGGAAGACAGAAAGACAGACAGACAGACACCTTCTGTCTCTCCTGTCTCGTATTATTCAGGTGGTACATTCACCCTTTTCCTTCCGGTTTGCGTATTTTCCTTTAGTTTGTGGTTGAATATTCGTAAGTGACTGGAATGCCTTAGTTCTTGTTCCTTCACCCATGATATTGATCTAGAGATCCAAACATTTGTTCTTGTTGCCTTGTATTGGTTTCCTTCTCTCTTTTTCTTTTCATAGTTTTATTCCTTCCGTTTTATTTCCTCTCGCTTGTGATCCTCTTCCATTTAAGTGTCTATAGGTCTTCTACCCTCTTCTCACTATCCGCTATCGTTTCCGTATCCTTTTTTTTCCTCTCTGACTTTCCTATGCTCTGTAGTCTTCGTCTTCGTAATCCTTGTTTCCCGCATCACTCTTCTCTACTTCCATATCCCTGGACTGTTCTCATCCTGTACTCGTTAACTCCTATGCCTTCTCTCCACCACCTTTAATACAGGACTTACATATTCTTCTCGCTCTTCCTCTACCCCTTTTTACTCCCTCCCCCCCGATCTTTTTGCCCTTTGTTCCCTCCGTCCTCCTTCCTTCCTTATATCTCGCCCCCATTCAACTTCTTTATCCACCTTCTACCCTTCTAATTCTCCTCCTCTCTCGCCTCCTCCTCACAGCCACGCCACTTCCCCCGTCCCTTCCTAAGCCTGAGGTTGGGTGTACACTACAGATCGTGTGATAACCCTACAGTGTTACCTGTCGCGGCACTCCTGCCGTGTTATGGGCGTTCCTCTGTTAGCCCCGGGATATTTCAGGACACCATCCAGGCGCCCTGGGTCGCGCCTGTGACTTCCTGAGCTTCTTGGAACAAGCAGGGGGTTGTTGGGGTTGGTCTCGCTGCGATCCCCCCCACCCTAACACGACGCGCCGAGGCCCCTTTGAAGAACGGAATGAGAACTCCTAGTGCGTTCCTTGGATAGCTCCTCTGGGCACCTTGGTTGGATCTACGGGCTTATTGTAAAGTCGTTCTCGGACTCCCTATACGGTTCGCTTGGGGCGCCCGATCTCGGAAGACTTTTGAGCTTGGAGTTTCGCGGGTCAACCTGCGACGACCTTTATCACCTTAGGCAGACTCCCTGGCTCCCGTAACCCTTTACGGTTGGTTATCAGGGACACAGGAGTAACTTCCCTCTGGACGCCGTAAGTCCCCAGTGATATATGCTAGCTTGACTTTGGGTCTGTCGTGGGAGTCGCGCATCTGCTCCCGGTGAGGAACGTGGCGAGTGCATGGGAAGAGGGGGGGTCGCGCGGGAGACCTGATGGTTCCTGGCCAGGTTTTGGGCGAAGAAAGTGGACCCAGTGTTGTTATGGTGACAGGTTAGTAGTAAAGCATAAGGCACCTTCCCACCAGCTTCTTCCCCTCCGGCTCAACTGCCGGTGCAGGGGGTCTACTCGGGGGGTCGAAGTTTCCGACATTCCTCGACTGTGGTAGTGGTGTGTGGGTGGGAGGAGGAGGAGGAGGAGGAGGTATGAAGTTCCATGTGTATTTGGTGTGGACTAAATATCGCTGTTTGCTGAGAAGTTGGATGAAAGGGTTGACTGGTTGTTGTATTTAGAAGGGGTTGTATGTAAATCCCATTATTTATATATTATATCAGAGCCGACTTGTCCCTGATCATAATTTATTATAAGTGACAAGTAACCACGGTTGTAAGTGGTGAATAACTAAAGTCGTAAGTGCCGCCGCCTCATTACTCACCACAGCTGACCGTAAATTCCAGGCCGGGGGAGGGAATCAGCCTGGCTACCCGGCACATAACGCGGAATGTGAATAACCTCATTTATTAGCGTTATCTTTAATGGCGGGGACCTGTATGGTGCCAGGCACATATGTCTTTGTAGTATGGGTCCTCTAAAACACACACACACACACACACACACACACACACACACACACACACACACACACACACACTCGAATTATGGAAGCTACGGGAGAAAGGAACGAGAGAAGTGGAGAAAATGTCGGGAAAGAACGAAAAAGGAAGAAGAAGCGTTCTAAGAAGGGAGGGAATTTGGAGGAGGAGGAGAACGACACTGTCTTGTGGAGGTGCCTTTATCACCTTCATGACACCATTAGCACGCCCCTCCACAAGGCAGGGGCGCCGTGAGACACCTCCAGCCCTGGTGAGAGTATTGCCGGGGACTTGTGAGATCAAACACGCGAGTTCCAGGACAGTGTAAGCACGCCTCCGGGGCACAGGTCGGTGACGGGTCCTGGGGCCTCGCGTTTAACCTCCCCTGAGAAGGAGTGGCAGAACATGGTAACGACGCCCTCAGGGGTGAGGTGGGTGGGGTGTGTGTGTGTGTGTGTGTTTGCCAGGTGAGGCGTCTCCTCCTGGGTCGGAGGAGGAGGAGGTACCTCCTCAGGTGTTTTGTGGTATGGGGGAAGCGGGCGGATTCGGGAAAGCGAGTTTGATAAGCCGCTAAAGCTTGTGTTGTCCTGAGTCATTCTGCTTATCTGACAGCTCAGCTGGGGATTGGTAGAGTCACGTCTGTGATTTGTTTCAAAGCTACATCACACACACACACACACACACACACACACATACGTGTTACTGAACCCCGCCTGCTTGGGTTTGCATCACGAGTGAGGAAACAAGAGAAGTCACTACGGCGAGGCCGGATCATCATCCGTATAGGGAAGGGTATAGAGTCCCGTTGAAGAATTTGTCATATCACAAAGGACTGTAGCGCAGCTTCGAAGTTCCAGGAGCTCCTGAAGAGGTTCCTGGAGTTGTATATTATGATAATAACAGTAATAATGCCACTGATGGATGAAATTAATGAGAGCAATAAGAGTAACAATGATAATGATAATAGTAGAATTAGGAGATGAATAATTGTAAGAACAATAATGCTGATGATAATGATCTCGCGCACACACACACACACACACACACACACACACACACACACACACACACACACACCAGCCTCGAGACAGTGTAGACTGTCAACATAAACTAGTGTACTCTGCTCTCGAAAAACAACAACGATCATAGATCTCAGATTATCGACTGTAACCTGGCGTGTAATTAGCTGGTTCATTACAAGGATATTCCCCGTTCGAGAGGGGGAAGAATGCCCACTGTCAGGTTCAGGGAACGGCGATAGGATCTTTGCTGGAGCTTATGACACTGGACTTTTAAAAGGTCCTTCCTCGTGGTGAGTGGTGGCGTGGATGAGAGAGAGAGAGAGAGAGAGAGAGAGAGAGAGAGAGAGAGAGAGAGAGAGAGAGAGAGAGAGAGAGAGAGAGAGAGATCGTTGTAATAGCAGATTCATCGTCTTGTCGATCTCAGAGCCTGAGACAGCCTACAGATCGCCTGATTAGAATTCAAGAGTTGTTGCGGTCCAGCAACATTACCCAGGGGAAGGTATAAGTGCATAGATGTCGTGTCCTCTGAAGGCCCAGTGCGCATCCACGGTGGCAGCGATGCTGATCTAGTATTACAAGGGGAATCTGACTTGGCAAGAGGGGGATCGAACTTCACCCTTGCTCAGGCTGAATTCGCTTATCCAGTCCTCCCTATCGGAGCTTCAAGCTTGGGAGTCGACAGACGTAGCCTATCTCCAGCTGGCCTTCGTTTCGTGTCTCCTTACCTTCGTCTGTCATTGTCCTCGTTCGATAGCTCGATCCCTTGTCCTTGCGTTCGTGTGTCCTTACGTTCGGAAGGTTCGTGTGTTCGTGTATTCCCGCTCTGCTCGATTAGCCCTGACGCTGAGGCTGTCGCAAGAAGTTCCAACCCGTGTGGTCTTGGTTTGAGGCGCCTTACCAGGTGACTGTCTGTGTTAAAGGATATCTTCATCTGATGCAGTGATCCAATCTGGCTACCAACACCGCTCTTTTTTTTTTTTCCTATGATGATAACCAACTGTTTTGTACATGGCAGATGAGGATGGCCACCAACTGGCTTTGCCTTTTTTTTTTCTATATTCCTGACCTGAAATGGCTTTGACCTGACTTAAGCTATCTCTAATACTGCATCCAAACCCTACCCATAAGATTCCGGGGTGGGACTGATAACATCGTCATGCCATCAGAGGCTTACGGCAATTCATCAACACCTGTCGCTTCCATTTCGAGAGACGATTTACAGGGAACACACATTTTACGCGCGAACACTATGGAGCATCGCTCACGTTAGGTTTGGGGTGGTCGTGTGTGTGTGTGTGTGTGTGTGTGTGTGTGTGTGTGTGTGTGTGTTGCTGCACAGACGTTCCTTCCAGGTGTGTCCTCCCCAGTATGGTGCCTCGCCATAAAACACTGACAGTGATGAATCGGATCAACATTGCACTTGTCAACTCATCTTACGCCTTATATCTCTCCCTCCACCAACAGCCGTCCGGAACCGTACCCCGGGGAGTCGGGAGGTCTGTTCTTGTTCGTTCCTCCCCTCTCCTTCCCCGGCCAACTCGGCGACGACTAACCAGACGGGGGAGACTCCCATTTGAAAAATGGGAAAAGAACGAGAGGGTAAAATGTTCAGGCGGAGACCGACAAAGGCGACGTATGTACGAGAGAATAACTGGAGGAGTATGAACATGATTGCATGTGGCTCATTCGCGCTCGAGTCTGATTCATCTCCCTCAGTCGTTTGACATTTTTATATACACCACTTGTCGCCCTCCTCCCAGCAGGCAGTGGGCGACACCGTAATATATTTTCGCGTCCGGGAATCAGTACGTTTACAACCCGTACACCAAATGGATTCGAGAGAGACTCGATAACACTTCTTGTTCAGTGTCTCGTATTTGATCATCTCCTCGTCATTTGTCGTCGAGCCAATCAAGCTTCAGGTGCAGAGGGTTTCCGAGACTGTCTCAAACGCATGTTTATGGGCCCCCCCCTACGATCACCGTCGGGGTATTACCATTCGGGATGAGAAGGAAGGCAATAAATTATCCTGTTTAGTGTGGCTTACAAACAGAACACTGCTCTCTTTTTTTTTTTTTGTGGACCACATGAGTGGTGCTTAGTAAAACAAGGTAGTTAAGGAGGGGCAATTAAAGTCGATAGTTATTGTAGCAGTGTTGCCACATCCCGGAGTTGCTCTGGTTTTTACAATACCCATGTGGATTTATGGGGGGGAATTGAAGTAGAAAAGCTCTGTGGAGGATGGATGTGTTGTGTGTATTGGCGTAGATGAAATAGACATGGTCATATGAAGAGGCTGTACGTCGAAAAAGATAATGGAAGCGAATGATTGCTGATGAGATAAAGAGAGGTTGGGATATAGAAAATGGTGTGGACTATTATAATGGTTATTATTAATGGATCAATCCTTCAGGTGTTCCTGCAGCTTTAGGCCTACACTGGAATCACTAGCAGGGAGAGGATAGATTCCTTTGGCGTGAAAAAGTTTATTCGACGAGATTGTATTCCCACACTACAACCTCACCGAGGGTGCAGATGAAAAGACATGGACATAAAGGAGGGAGTATTTGAGACTATGTTGTGGAGGAGATCAAACGAAAGGACGTAATCTTGAGATATGTTAAAGAGATATAGTGAGGAGGTCAGTGCAGTTGATGGCCAGGTATATATGCCTTCGCTTGATAACCTTACCACGCACCGCTCTTCTCTGCATGCCCCGTTGTAACTACACATTTGTAATCACTTATTCCTTAACTACAAGGGGAGAGTTTATCACTCGTGTGTGTGTGTGTGTGTGTGTGTGTGTGTGTGTGTGTGTGTAGTACGGGTAGAGAGATAGACGCTCATGTTGTCGTGTCTCTTCAGTTCATCTCTGTGGAAACATAAATCACTCACATTTCATAAACTTTGCATCACTCATGATCAACGCAGTGTCGCGATGGCCCCGCTCGCTGTATGTATATACATAAAGCGACTTGGGGATGTTGCGCTCCAGCCCTCGCCCTTGTACACAGTTGACGACTTAAAAAAAAAGAGAAAAATAACAGAGTCTTCCGAATATTTCTCTGATATTGCTGATGGTTCCGTTGGCACTACAATAATCTCGGCGACCGTAACAGAAAACGGTAATGACTCCGGTTTAGTTAGAAAACGGAGACTTGAGCGATTCTTCTTTTTTTTCTTTTTAAAGGATCTCCTTTTTTAAGTCCTTTATCACTCACTGGATGAACAGAGTCTCTGATCCTACTGATGGTAGTGTTGGCGATCGCCATATCGCACGGTTGGGATTATAGGATTATGCGAATCTCGACTGAGTCTTCATTGATTTTCAGTGACATAAAAAAAGAAATGAATAGGAAAGGTGATGAGCAGCTTAGGTTAGACAGACAGACAGACAGACAGACAGACTCACAGACAGACTCATAGACAGACAGAAGTTTGCTTTCAACGATCGTCTCTATCTGGGCACATGTGAGTCATAAGTGGATTAAGCTAAATTTTTTTTTCTTTTTGCACCACCCGCAATCAACGTCACTGACCTGATCGCTAATCGATGTTCCTCCCAGATTGGGCAGTTGTGAGTAGACACACACACACACACACACACACACACACACACACACACACACACACACACACACACACACACACAGACTCTGAGTGACTGATGTGGGAGTCAAAAGGAAAAGAATAATATCGGGGATGATGGTGGGGCATATCATCCATTGATAGCCGTGATATCTCCTACAGGAGTCGAATTCAGATATAGGATTCGCCAACTCAGACCGTAGTGACACCGAGACGGGCATACAGTACCTCCAGTACCCTTCGTGTAAGATGAAGAAACGCGTGAGCCGCGTGTAGGTAGGTAGGTAGGTAGAGAGAGAGAGAGAGAGAGAGAGAGAGAGAGAGAGAGAGAGAGAGTCAGCTCGACCGTCACACCTCTCCCTCAGTTAAGCGTGCCTCGATAAATCTCTGATTGTGAAGTTATAATTAGCTTTTAATATTGTTTTATGGCCGGCAACGGTCTAGGTATAATTACCGGGGGATTTACAGTGCGTGTCACCGGATAAACATGAGCTCTTGCAGGACACGAACTTATGTTGTGGGGGAAGGGGGGGGTGTGGGGGGGGTCACTGAAACCACGGCGGCAGCGCCCTTGACCACCCCGTCCGCCAGGGCTTTGAGATCAACTCAGATGATCTTCGCGAGTATAACTCCCGAGTCTTGGCAGAGCACATGTTTATCCCATGAGGAGTGTGTGTTTGTGCCTCCGCACAATCTGGTCCAGATTCAGCGAGCCCACCCCAAAAATGACACCGCCCGATAACACGGGGCGGGAGGAGGAATCCAACCTTCCCCCATCTCCTCCTCCTCCTCCTCCTCCTCCCAGATTCGGGGATCGGCATTTGCAAGAAAACTTCACGCTTGGATTTGAATGTCATGAGACTTAAGAACCCCACGGCACCGCCGCCGCCCCTTGGTACCACCACCACCACCTCCGCCGCCGCCGCCGCCACCGCAAGACTTTACAAGAGATAAAAGAACCGGACGTGTATTGGCGGAGAGATAGCAGCGTTAATACAAATGAATTTCTTATCGAGCAAGCTCATTCTTACGGCTTACTCCACTGTGAGAGGAAGGGGGAGAGGGGGAGGAATGGCTTTTTAACATCATAGCCATCCGAGCCATTTACAACATTTGAGCCATTAGTTCCGTCCTGTTGTGACCTCTGAACTCTGGGACCGGATCACTGCGCGCCACGAACATGCGCTGTACGACGATTGCCTTATCTCCCCAAAACGTCAAAGCCTCCTCCTTCCCTCTCCCGGGTGGTTAAGAGAGCCATAAACCTGTTGGGTGACTGCCTTGTGGATTAGTGAGTATGCTTGCGTATAATAATCAATGTAAACTGATACTATCACAGCACAACAACCCAATCTCCCATGTTTGTGGTCGAGTCTGAAGCACAGATGATTACACAAGTCCCGAGGAGGTTTGTGTGGCCGGGCGATACCGGGGTTAGAATCTACACACACACACACACACACACACACACACAGTCTGTCGCAAAAGCATTGCCTCCCCGACTATGATAGACGAGTGTCTGGATGCCGAAGCATCCATGTAGGGACCTCCTTCTCCTCTTTTTCTTCTTCTTCCTCCTCCTCCTCCTCTCCCTCTTCATTCTTCTCCTTCCTCTCCACCGGGAAGGAGGGAGGAGGAGCACAAGGGGGGAGGAAGCCGAAGAGGAAGAAGTTGCAGACGATGCTCAGCGGGGTCTGGTGGAGAGCGCTCAATTACTCTGGCCGAGTTATCTGGACGGACATCACCGCTGGCAGCACATAGTTAGCCACGACTCAATTGCCCCCTCATAAACCGCCGTGGCTCAGGCTGAGGCGCATGCGTGCCTCAGGTAGATGCCCAGGGAATAAACTACGCATGAGGAGGTAAGGATTATGAGGACGAGAGCAATCTATGTAAGAAGATGTAAAGGTTATGAGGATGCATGCGGCAGACTATGCATGGGTAGGCAGGGGGCCGTGATGATGCGGTAGGCTGTGCACGGGCAAGAATGGGTTATGAGGACGGGCCAAGTTTTCATGAGTAAGTAAAGACCATGAGAATGGGTCAGATTGTGCAAGGGGAAAGTAACTTATGAGGCTGGCTCACCTTTTGCATGGGTAAGGGAGGGTTATAAGGATGTGGATGAGTATGTACGAGTGTAAGAATGAGGGGGGAAGTTATGTTGTGTATGAGGAAGGATAACACGAAGGCGTATGGATGATGGGGGTGGGGAAGGGAAGAAGAATGTGCACATGGGGGAGTAAAGTTGTAATGGGTGGTGTAAGGTTTGAAACCAGGTAGGAAATGATTAAATTGGTTTGTAAAAGGAGTATTGGGTTAAGGCTGGGGTCGGACGCATGGAATGGGTAGGATTTAAAGGCCTTGGGTGGGTAGAGCTCGGGGATGGGTACAGATTTAAATGGGTTGTGTAGACCTCAAGTGCTATTGGACTGGTGAGATTAAGACGCATGCAGTTGGGCGTGTTGTTAGACGCATGGGATGGACGACGTTCAGGCGCATGGGGTGGACAGGGTTGAGAGATTCATGGGGTGGACATCAGGTACAGATGGTTTGATA
>NC_092260.1:21559698-21574698 GCF_036320965.1 Panulirus ornatus | reverse complement strand
CCAAGAAGTAGCCGCGTCACACGGCCATAAAAAGTGATTATGATTAACACGTTGTTTACATAGATTACATGGATTCGTAGTCGAATCTTTGTCCTGTCTTTTTTGCAAGGGCGGTTGATATTACTGCGCATCCCTGACCGTCCTGCCTGGCGCTGGAGCAAAAGAGGGCACATTCACACGTTGAGACACACATGTTTGCATACATACGTTCGTACGTGTATACAATTATACGTACATACGTACACAGTGACATAGCGGGTGGAAAGCTTTACATAAAGAGTGAGCAAACATATTTGAAGTGTATGACGTGGTGTATGATATATGAGAAATATTTTCAATAGGAAAAGCAAGGTTACTTCTCAAGGATGGAAGTTATATTATTGTTTTACTTAAATTTCTTGCACGTACCACGTAACGTGCGGTATGAATTACCTCTGAATTCACACCTTTTATTTTGTACGACAGTGAAGTACATAATGTTGCTGGGTGTGAGAGGAACTTCGTTGGTTCCAGTTTACATCTGGTCTGGTCAGTACGAGGAGGAGGGACAAACTCCCATGAGTATATGGCACACCAACGCCTGGGTCGAGCAACAGCCGCCTCACCCACATCTGTGGTGGTCACTCCCCTGCACCGGGAGCTGTCACTTCCAGCAGCGTCGGCGTCAGGAGTGTTGTTCAGCATTTTTTTTTTTTTTGTCGTTCTTCTCCCTTCCCTCCCCCTCCCCCCCCATTTCTCCCTTCCCCCCCGCACACCCCTTCCCCCCCCCCCCCCGCACACCCCCATCCCCTTCCCCCCCCGCCGCACACCCCCCTCCCCTTCCCCCGCCGCACACCCCCCCTATATCGTCTCTCGCTTGGTTGTTTTCCTTGAGTGTTGTGAGCACTGACTCGCGAGGTCGACCTCTGCTGTTGTAGTGGGGAGAGGGGGGAGGGAAACGTAGTTTGGCCCCCCTTCACATCCACCATGACGGGAGACAGTCTCTCTCTCTCTCTCTCTCTCTCTCTCTCTCTCTCTCTCTCTCTCTCTCTCTCTCTCTCTCTCTCTCTCTCTCTCTAATCCCCCGACCCCCACCCACAATCAAGGGAGGTAGGCTAACGTAGCTCCCTGACCTCCACCCACCCGACCCCCATTTCCTCACCGTCACCCTCAGAGTGACCGAGGGTCGTCGTGGTTCTCGCCCAACCACCCCCTCCTCCCAACAACACACCCTCTTCTTCCTCCCTCACTCCCCTGTTTTCCTTTACACCCCCTCCTGACCCCTCTTCTCTCCTCTCCCACACCCACCCCTCTCCCCTGTCCAACGCCTCTGGGAGCCAATATACCAGGAAATTATGTCCAATATTCGTAAATGTCCCGTCGGGGCTGCCGACAGCAAGACCCGAGGCTGCCGACAGCAATACCCGACGATAGAATTACGCCTCCCTGTATCCCTCCCACACCCATGTGTTCCATAACGCTTTATTGCCTTCGGGTTTTATAGTGTCGTATCTGCCGTCGCCTGGAATGCAAATGACGCGTTTTCTCGTTACAGTAGTTTAATTAAATTTTCTTTATGGGATGGTATACATTTTGTATTCGAGGCAGTGGCACTCGCCACAGTAAACAGACTTTGTACTCAGCTCTCTTACCCCACACGCAAAAGTCCCCACGAGTGTAGGCAGCCTCCCCTTACTGTAGGACCAGGTGAATGAAAAGAAAGGTGATCATACACACACACACACACACACAAGTTGAAGGAATGGGGCCCCCCCGAAGAGTGCATGACTCCTTCCCTGTGCAGTACAAATAGGTGATCACTCACTCCCTCTTCATACCAACTTCTGTTCACCCATATTCTCCCTTTTCGTTTAAGTTTTCTCCCTTATTATTAACTTCCTTGCTCGAGGCTTCTGGTCCTCCACGTGTGTAGCGAGTGGCATCCAGCAGACAGACAGGTGGGCGCGGATTGAGGGAGGGAGGATGGGAGTCTGGCCGTGTGTGGCACAGTGCCTCGTTCTGTTGTTCATTTCCCGGACCTCTGTTTATCACGGGGTTGAGTAGCGTTGGGCCTCAACCGATCTCCCCCGTACGTTCTCCTCTGGTATCCACTTCCTCACACCATCTATCTACGCTCTCTCTTCCTTCTTCTGCTCCACCGTCCGTGGGATGATGGGGCCAGAGCGCACCGGGTATTGGCTGCGCTTGCGGCAAAAATGAGAGAAAAAAAAATAATCTGATTGCATTTACTTACTAACGAATGGTGTTTTGCTTGGGTGCTTCCATGAGTGTCCATCCTCGTATCATTAACGTCATTCGTTGTCTGAGTTCCGCCTCGTGGATGGGTTAGTTTTTCATTCCGCTTTCATCTTTTATTTCATTGCCTCTCTCTCTCTTCTTTTTTTTTTTTTATGTAAGTTCAGATTTCATATTGTCCGTTGCTGTTCTTGAGACGCATCGCCGTTTACTAGTTCATGTTTTCCCCTGCACATTTAAGTGGGAACTTTAGGGTTGTGGATACTCTGTGTGGATAAGGTCAGTCTGAGCATCGTGAGATCCACACTGACTCCCAGGGGAAGCTGCGTTCTGTGCTACTTGCCGTAAGATATGCCGCGTGCTGCCTCTCTGACCCAACAAGGGAGTTACATTTTGACACAGGTTTCAGAACTTCTTTTTTAAGTCTTTTAGCTGTAGTTTCTCCTCCCTAGTGTCACCGAGTCCGTTTTCGATGCTTTCCCCCCCACAGCGTAAAACGTCACGACGCGCCGCCCTGACAGCCCGAGCGCTGGTTGTTTTTGAGATACGGTCCAGCCATTCGGCTCACTTACATGTGCCCCGTCCCCCTCCCGGCCTCCTGTCACACCCATCAACACCATCGTCGGCACCACCACCCTCCTCCTCCTCCTCATCCTCCTCCTCCTCCTCCTCACCCTCCCTCCTCTCCCCCCTCCACCCACATCCTCATCTCTACTGTTACCTTCATTTCCTCGTTCCCAACTTCCTCTGCGCCGTTGTCTTCGTTTTATTCCTTTTCTCCCGATCATCATCGTCATCATCATCATCGTCATCATCATCATCATCATCATCATCATCATCATCATCATCGTCATTTTGTTTCCAGGTCGGTAGCCATCGAGCGTCTTCCTCCTTCCCATTTCTCTTCGTCCATCGGGTCCTGGTGTTGTTGGGACGTGGGTAGCTTGTGTATACACACGTCATCGGCATGGCGCAGGACGAGGTTCACCCTCCTGGGTAGTAGTAACACTGGGGAGTTTGCTTCTCCCCACATTGAGAGGGGAGAGAGACGAGTACCCACCCCAACCCTAAGGTGTACCAAGTCAGGACCAGTTCTTAGTGGAAGAGTACCGAGGACCGCCCGTTCATGGAGACCTCAAGCTTTAAGGTCTCTGTATACCTAATACATAGAGGGTATTTCACCGACGGTATGGTTGAAGCGTTCATGACTAGAGGGTGTGGTGAAGGCAGGGATAGAGCATGCAGTAGGTACAGCACTTGAAGGGGGTCATCTCCACATCCAGAGACGTAGAGATGGTCATGAATGACGCCTGCGTCCGCGCACCGTCAGAGGCAGACTCAAGGTCTGTAGCGCCAGTGTTCGTGTGTCTGACGGTGGTACACCTGGACTGAAGTACTTGGTCTCTGTGTATACGTAGACGGTGAATATTTCAAAGACTAAAGAGTCAGCCAGGCATTCTCGTGTATTCCAGCTGGGAAGGACACCGTGGGAATCAGGTGGAGGTTTGGGTTGGAGACGTGAAGCTGTGGGCGAACGAGAAGACCCTTTAAGCTCGAGATAAAGGTGAAGATAACAGAGATAGCTCGAAGCTCAGTGACCAGAATCATACGATCGTTTGGTTGTTCAGGAATGAATAACTGCTTCATTCCATGATAATTGTCCATATTTTGATGTTCGTGATTTATCTTGTTATTTTCTTATGGCACAAAAGCGGCCAGCTTATTGTCCACTCCAGCCCAGCATGTGGTGGGCTGTGGCGCACAAGAGAAAGACTTCTAGACTCCTTACTCAGTTGGGAGACCATGCGATACACCTGCGATCACAGTTGTATCCCTTTTCGTTCCACCGACCACAGGGTGGGCAGGAATGCGCAGTACGTCCCCGCAGCTCTTGCGCCAAAAATCGAAATCAGTGTCTCCCCTTTTCCAAAGCCTCTCTGACCCTCGCTGTTTACTCTTCAGCCTTCGTCAACTCTTGTGGTTGATTCCGGGGGATTATCACCCTTTTTCTCTCTGCCTTCCTCTCACTTCCAGCCGCTTTCTGAGCTCGTCCTCCTTCCGGCGGAGCATAGAGATAGAATGTATTGTCGAGGTTGAAGGAGGGCGGGGTGCGTGGCGTCGGATGTGAGGTTATTTGATGTGTCGAACATGGTCAAGTCAGGTCACGGCTGTAATGGGACATAGGGTGAGTGAGGGAGGATATGACTTGGTTGAAGGGCACGAAAGGGATAGACAGACAGATGAATAGATAGGTGGATGGATAGATAGATAGATAGTTGTATTATGAACGAGAGTGATCGAGTGAATAAAGCAATAAATGAATGTAGTCTGTGCTTCACTCAAGACATCACAGCTTGATGTCGAAATTACGTGAAAGGTGGGAAAGAATTTCGACTTAATTTTGATTCTGATCAGAATCAGTGGTAAAACTGAAATGAATCCTTCCGGAACTGGGTGAATAAGTATACAGAACTTTCAGTTATTATCATCTTGACAGACGTACGCTTGAGTCTCTGGGAGTCATTGAAGCTATCCTGCCTCCACACCCTGTGCTGCATAGCACATACAGGACTGACCTCTTCGTCTCACGTTTCGGGACAGGTCCTCCCCCAGAGTAAGGGAAGTGCTTCAGGATGATCGCCAGGAGAGGTAATTAACAATGCCGACTTGTCTCGTGATGATGTGATTTGATCGAATTCCTGGGAATGTTTTAAACAGCGTCATCATGTTAGTATCCTACCATTCAGGGTCACCAGCTGGGTCAGAGGTCACGTGGTGCCTTGGTCCGGGTTTTGAGGGTCGCTCCATTAGGCAACGTCATCGATTGACCTCACTCCCTCCCACCACCCCACCTCTTGACCTCTGACCCCGGAGATGGACGAGGGTCACGCCCACCTCGTGACCTAATGGGCGGCCAATCGCTGCCAGTACCGCCCAAGTCATTAACCCCGCCCACAGCACCTGCATGGCCTTGTTTGTGTGGGAGTGGGAGTCAGCTGCTGTTTGCTGATGACGCGGATTTTGGTGGCAGACTCGAGAAGCAAGAGTCCGGGTTTGGGAGAGAGTTGCACCGAACACATTTATGATCGTTACTTCCATTTTTACCCGTGCATGTATGGAATGACAGCAGAGCTTTCGTTATTAATGTTTCTGATGCTACTGGCGGAGGAGTTGCTGTTGCTTTCGATGCTGAAGTTGTTCCTGCTACTGTAGTGGCTAATGCTACTGCCACTTGCCTCTGCCACTGCTACTGGAGTGGCTGCTTCTACTGCTACTGCTGGTGGTGCTACCGCCATTAACATTGCTACTGCCACGTGACCGCTGCCCCGTGTTACTACAACCACCATGACCATTTCTGTCTTTCGGTGCGTCTTCCCTCGTACCCTCATCCCCCTCCCTGTATTCCCTCCTGTTACCATCCCATTTCTCTTCATTACTTGTCCCCCCCTGTCTCACCCTCCCTCATCGTTCCATTATTCCCGTCTAATGACTGAACCTTCCATTGCGCCATCATTGTGGTGTGTTGCCACTTTCCTCCTTCACTCAGGGAAGGAACCAGCACACACACACACACACACACACACACACACACACACACACACACACACACCAAACAGAAAAATGGTTTACGGGGCATAAAAGCCTCCCACGTTGCCCAGCTCACACCCACTTGTTCGTATCCTCCTTTTGTTCACGCTATCTTGTCCATATGCCCCTCCCCTCCTCCGCCTTTTTCAGGCGTCCTTCCTCATTACTCAAGTCCTTTAGTTCGAGCCCTTTGCACGAATCACATCGTCTTGCTCGAATCCTCCGCCCTAACCTCATCCCCCCCTCTCTCGAATGACATCCCCATGTATGAATCCTTTGCTCGAATCACGTCTCGCTCGAATCGCCTCCCCTTGCTCGAACCACATCTTGCTCTACTCACATTCCCCCCCTCGCCCGAATCACATCCCTGCCGCTCCGATCCTTCCCTCACTTCCCCTTAGTCATACCCAAGCACTGTGCGCCCCACACAACTACCCCGGCGGCCATATCAGCAGCACCAGCAGCTGGCTGTGTACCACGTGTGCCACTATCAGCTCCCTCCCTCCCTCACACTCAGGATGGATTTGTTGCATGTGTTACTGAGTAAACATGTGAGGTGGTGGGATCCGAACCCTTACTTCCTGCACCGCCAGCACCACACACACACACACACACACACACACACACACACACACACACACACACACACACACACACAGGGCGTGTCTGCTGTGAGACTGTTTTTCATACTTTTCCACCATCTTTTCCAGCTACATTCATCTTTCCCCTCTCGTCGATTATTCACCTCCTTTCCGTTCTTTCCTAACCACTCTTTTGCCCCTCTCACATTTCATGCAGCTCCCCCACGCTTTCCGTTACCCTCCTCCTTGTGACCTTTTGCGTTCCTTCCCACTTAGCTCCCCTGGCCCATCTCCTTAGCTCCCCACTGTTTTCTCCGAAGCTCAGGTCTCTTTACCTCTCTCCCCTCCCACGACCACTCTCCTCGTGTCTTTCACGATTGTCTCCCCTTCCTTCAGTTACCTCATCTATTTCCCCTCTCTCTCCCTACCTCCCCATTTTTGCCTCTTGCCATCGTTTCCTCCTTCACCCCCTTCCCGGCCCCTTAACCTTCCCGGGCTCCTGACCTTTGACCTGGCGGAGGGACGGGTCACCTATCAAAGACAACTCTGTCCCCTCCCCATGCCCCGCCACCACTATCCTCCCAGTGTCCACATGGCTGCCAGATATTGTTTCACTGCTGTGGGAAGTGCATATGTGTGTGTGTGTGTGTGTGTGTGTGTGTGTGTGTGTGTGTGTGTGTGTGTGTGTGTGTGTGTGTGTGTTGGCTATGATCTTTGTCCCTCAGAACAAAACCAAGACTCTCTTGAGTGAATATGTCGTTGACGATCGTCTTCTTGGTCGTGCTATAGTTCTAGACTCAGAAACTCCATCTGGAGAAATGTTGTGGAAATGCACAGCTGATTTTCCAGTTTTCTTTCGGCTCGTGCACTGGGTAGAGACGTGCCAGCCTCCACATCACCCTGAGCATTAGATATACGTGTAGTGCTCATCTTAGCTCTGATATCCTAAAGGGTTGATGATTTTCGCCGCAAGAGCTGCGAGTTTTTTCATGGACACTCCCACCCGTCGTCCTGTGGGCGGTGGCTCGCAAGAGGATACAGAGCACACAAAAGGCCCAGGGGAGACCTGGGGCCCTCGGTGATTTCGAAAGGAAAACATTCTCAACACACTAGCGAGAGAGAGAGAGAGAGAGAGAGAGAGAGAGAGAGAGAGAGAGAGAGAGAGAGAGAGAGAGAGAGAGAGAGAGAGAGAGAAGGGGTCGTTACCGAGGGGCAGAGAGACCGAGGGAAAACCGCATGTTAATGATTAACATAACAAACTAACCCTCGGACTCATAAGGACGTCATGGGCAATTTAACATAACGCTCCTCCGCTCAGGGCAAGAGCAGTTCACAGTCGAATGATCTCTGTGTGTGTTGTTCAGTCGGTCGCTCGCCGCCGCTGCTCAGATCCGGGGATCACATTAATGTATTCCCCCTCCCCCTTTTTTTTTTTTTAACAATCCCTCGTTAGTAAGTGCATGATTATCTTATTCTCTCTCTCTCTCTCTCTCTCTCTCTCTCTCTCTCTCTCTCTCTCTCTCTCTCTCTCTCTCTCTCTCTCTCTCTCTCTTTCTCTCTCTCTCTCTCTCTCGTTCTTCAGAATTGTTGAGATTGATATTAGCGAATGTGAACCTGCATCTCGTCGATATGTCGAATTATAACAACATTTGTTGCCTGACAGATCTAGCGATTGTGAAGACCTTCCCCAGTGCTCAGTTGTTAAGTCTGTTGTTAAAGGATAGGTGTCTCTCTGTCTGTACTCGGATGATCCGGGTCATCATACGGAGCTGGTATGATGCAGGTATCGCAGTAGCTCTAAAGGGAAAAGATGAGGAGAGGCGGAGTGTCGGGTAAGGTTTTGCGGGCGAGGGAAAAGGGAATATAAGGGATAAGATAAACGGAGGCGAAGTAAGAATACGAGTTGGAAGTCAGGGGAGGGTAGTTTAATTGGACATGTGAAGGGAGTGGATGAAGGAAGGAATCGAGAAGAGGGGGGAATGGAGAGAGAGAGAGAGAGAGAGAGAGAGAGAGAGAGAGAGAGAGAGAGAGAGAGAGAGAGAGAGAGAGAGAGAGAGCAAAGAGGTAAGACAACTCCAAATTAAGGAGAGGGGGATCGATCTTTACTGGGGAGGCTACCCAGGGGAAACATAGGAAAAAAAATATAAGGGAGGACAAGGCACGTTGTACAGGTCACACTGACGAATGGCATACTCCCACAGGGCAGAGACAGACGACGAGAAGAGGGACGACCGACTCAACGAGGACGAACGAACGACTTTTGTCATGGGAGGCAGGAAGGGGGTGGGTGGGTGTGGAGCGGCGGCGTTAAACTCCGACCAAAAGGCAGTAGACGGGACGCACGACGAGGCGTCCGCGTGACCCAGGAACCTGAGTGCACAGTGCACGACCATCCAGGAGACCTTCCCCTCACGACTAGCAGACCGGGAGACATCCACGTCACGACCCCCCTCCTCCTCCCCATCGTCCGGGGTGGTGGGTGGTGGGTGAGACGGGCGACTATATACCATGAGCGGGAGGAACCCTGGACTATATGACGAGATAAATTACCACTAAAAATGCGTGAGACGTTTGTGATGGCTGCTCTTACCCGCTCCACTGCTAACACGGTCGGGGTGTACGAGTGGGCCCAGGGTTTATGGTCGCCCATGCCCCTCCCACACACACACACACACACACACACACACACACACACACACACACACACACACACACACACGACACTTAACCCCAGTGCTACAGTCTCCAGACAGACGTAGTCTGTGGCTGTTAAGTTTGTGTTATTAGATGGTGGGCGTTTGTTTTCCTCCAACTCTTATTGCTCATAATGAGGAGTTATATACATTGGTTGTGATGTTTATATGTCACAAGGGATCGTCTGTGTGTGTGTGTGTGTGTGTGTGTGTGTGTGTGTGTCTTAGTGATGTTAAGTGATTTACACTTGAGACAGGATAGTGGTTCACCATGACTCCCCCTAATTATCACCATGATCTCTGCTAATTATCATGATCATAATCATCACGATCCTCTCTCATTAGGAATCCCCCTTCTAAATTGGCAGAATGAAATCGAGATTAATTAAGAGCCGATTCAATCCCACATAAAACCATAGAGCTAACGTGAAAAATGTATTGTATCACAGAGCGTTGTAACTGTCACTGAATCCTACCCAGGCGTTACTATATGGTCGTCCTGCGTTACGGGCTGTGTTATGAGGCCTTCTTCTTCTCTTCCTCCTCCAGCTGGCTCCCTAAGACACCAGCCCTCCCCCCATCTCAGGTCACAGGTTAACGAGGCGTGACCCAGCTCCTCTCGAGCCAGTGGAAGGGAAGGGTTTGGTGTGTGGGTCGCTCGTCCCGGTGTTTGTCACGTGTCGTCTCTTGTCCTCCCGTCGGGAGAGAAAGGATTTAATTAGAGCCTAGAGAGAGAGAGAGAGAGAGAGAGAGAGAGAGAGAGAGAGAGAGAGAGAGAGAGAGAGAGAGAGAGAGAGAGAGAGAGAGAGAGAGAGAGAGAGATAGCTCATTATCTCAATTTTTATTATCTCTATCATCTACAGTAAGTTCTCTACGACGGTGTGTGTAATTAGATAATCACTTTCCATATATTTTTATTTTCCATCCACATCTCGTGTGTGTTTGGTCTGGACTTCATTAACGCTGCTAATTATTCGTTTCATCTGGTTAGTATGAAAAATAATCCTGCAGTGAATGCAGCTGAATGATGCATTGTGTTGGGGATCGATCTCTCGAAGTCGGTACGAGGGAGGGAACTCAACGAGACCGAGTGTTCTCATACGTAACACACACACACACACACACACACACACACACACACACACACACACACACACCACTGTTATCTTAATATTAATGATATGCAAATGCGAGTCAATATTTTCTGGGAAACTGTTTCAATCCTGAAATTGGAGAACGTTGCCTCTGCCCCGTCCTCCCGTCCACTGTGTGTCTGTCTGTCTGTCTGCTCGGTCTCTCTCTCTCTCTCTCTCTCTCTCTCTCTCTCTCTCTCTCTCTCTCTCTCTCTCTCTCTCTCTCTCTCTCTCTCTGACTTAATTAAATTTCTGACATTCATCTTCCTCTTTTTCCCCCCGTTGAGATTTGTTTCTGTCTCGTGTCTCATTCTCTCTCTCTCTCTCTCTCATGTTCTCGTCCGATCTCTCCCACGTTGTTCCCAACGCTCGTGTTTCTCGCACTCATGTTTCTCATCGTGCTGACCCTCTTTTCTCTCTCTCTCTCTCTCTCTCTCTCTCTCTCTCTCTCTCTCTCTCTCTCTCTCTCTAGCCCGTGTTTTTTATACTGCTGACCCCTTTTTCTTTTTTTTTTCTGAGCACTGTTTCTCATCCTGCTGAAATCTCTTTGGCTCACTTGTTCTCATTCCTGCTGGCCTCATCTTGGGGACCATTGGTTCTCATCCTGCTGACGACCTCCATTTCAGCCACCTTTCCCATTCTCCTGACCCGTTCGTGACCCGTGTTTCTCATCCTGCTCCTGGTGATGGGTTAGACCCATCCTTGTCTGTCAGCTTCCTACCCTTCACCACTATCGTCCATGTACCCTGTCATGTATCATCTCCTGCCACCATATCCCGTCTCGCCTCACCTTCCCAGCTGTATTTAGGGCAAATTCTATTTTCATTTTATCTTGAACTTCTCTCGCACACGTGACCCGTTTTCTCCACTCCTCCCGAAGGTGAGAAATCAAGCTTGTCGCCACTCTTTCCCTCGCTAATTTGTGGCGTCTCGGTGCGAGTAGTGTGCAACGGCCCAACCCCACTCATGGGGAAGGAGGGGGGGAGGGAGAAGGGGGGGGGGATGGTTGAGAAGAGGAAGGGGAGAGAGAGAGAGAGAGAGAGGGAGAGAGAGAGAGAGAGAGAGAGAGAGAGAGAGAGAGAGAGAGAGAGAGAGAGAGAGAGAGAGAGAGTAGGAGGAGGAGGAGGAGGAGAGACTGAATTAACGTCTCGTGTTCTTGTTTGTTGATATTATCTCTGTTAGCTCCGCAGTTCAGACGTTTGTGTTATCTAGATCATCTCGTCTTTTAGGGTTTATTTGATATTTTTATTTGTTACATGTTAATTCCGTACATTTAGACTACGGTGGTTATTTTACATACGTATTACTTTTCATTCTCCACCCTCCTCGTATACTGTCCTGACTCCATCTGCGTAGACTGTGAACGCAGGACCCACCCACCATCCTCCAGCAGGTGGCCTCGTCGTTGACCATCTGCTCTCTCGTTACCTTTCTCTCGCATGTACTCAAGCACAGTCTTTCCCTCCACCTTGCCGTCCCTCCTTCAGCCACTTCCCCTTACCATCTCTCCTTCTCTCCCTCCCTCCCACCAGCCTTTCCCTCTAGCTTCCCTCCGCCCCAGCTTGGGGCGGGTCACAGGTCCAGCTGTGTCGGTAACCGGACTCCGCCGCGGGCCGCCACTAGGGTCTGGTCTCAACGAGGCGTGGAGAGGGATGCCTTGCCTTCCCCTCCTCCTCCTCCTCCACCCCACACCAGCCTCCTGCCGAGGTTCCCTCCCTCTGGGTTTCTGTGGTTGTGTGTGTGTGTGTTTGTGTGTGTGTGTGTGTGTGTGTGTGTGTGTGTGTGTGTGTGTGTGTGTGTGTGTGTGTGTGTGTGTGTGTGTGTGTGTGTGTGTGTGTGTGTGTGTGTGTGAGTGTGTGTGTGTGTGTGTGTGTGTTTGTGTGTGTGTGTGTGAGGCTCTGTGAGTGGTCGTAATGTTCTACCAGCGAACCTAGGTTGAATTTAGTGGATGATAGATATTTCTAATTATTATTTCCCTAGAACTTCCCACTCTCCCTTTTTTTTCCTCCTCTCCAGGCAGGAGCAGGGTAAGGTGGGCTGGCTTCTTTGAATTTTAAGGGAGGGAGAAAAGTGGGTTGGTTGACCCAGCCAAGACCTTTCGACCTCTTACGTCATACTGAGGATCACTTCAGTTTGAGAAAAAATTCTGGGCTATTTTTTCCCCCCTTTTTTCTTAAGGGGATCATTTGCTGGGGTGGGGGGGGGATGGCTGGGCACCAGGAGAGAGAGAGAGAGAGAGAGAGAGAGAGAGAGAGAGAGAGAGAGAGAGAGAGAGAGAGAGAGAGAGAGTGTTACTCTTATCAGTCCCAGGAAGAAAGGAAGGCTTTCCCGACCTTTCTACGGTTGACCCCAGGTGTATCTCAGTACCTACGACGAGTATCATCCAGGACGAGATTTGGCCATTAGCCGGGCCTAACGCGTAGCGCCCACCGCTGGAAAACTTAGATTTAAGACTTGTGTCGTGACCTGTGTCTTGTGTGTTACGTGTGTGATGGAGAGAGTTCATGTTCGTGGACCGATTGCCAGCAGCGTGTTAGGCAGAAAGGAAAGAAGAGACTGGGGCCTGGGAGGGGAAGTTGACGGTCACTGTAGTCCTGGCTTACGGCGCCGCCGTCGCTAGACCCTTTCGAAACCCGGGCGGTAACACCGCCATAGTGGGAGTTGCCTGTCTTAGGCGTAGTGTGCTATTTCCTGTTTATACTGCACGGGGGATGGAGCTTTACTCTCGTGTGTGTGTGTGTGTGTGTGTGTGTGTGTGTGTGTGTGTGTGTGTGTGTTTGTTTGTGTGTGTGTGTAAGGGGGTAGGAGTGGGTCGCCATCACCCTTGAAAGGGAGGAGGGGAGGAGGGGTCCAACAAAATATAAACACAAATAAAGTTCGGAGGAGAGGGAAAAAAAGCCCCTCGGCTTTCAAATCTTTTTTTCCCCCCAGGCAGCCTCGCCCTCACCAGCCCCGTGTGACGGAAACTCACGCGCGGGAAAATTAAAATACATTAACGAGACCTGGGGGGGAGAAGGGGCCATGCGTGGGGGAGGAGGAGGAGGAGGAGGAGGCTGGCGAAGCCCTTGAGGAGACAGTGTGGCCGGTGTGACGCGGGGAACGTTACCAGTCTCGAATGCGAGCGCATAAATGACGCCGTTATTTCTGTATTCCTGGAGCTACCTCGCTGACGCGGGCAACGGCGAACTATGAAAAGCTAGAAATAGATTCAGAGAAGCAGACACAGACCTACGCCACCACGTACAGACACACTGGTCTACACCGCCACGTACAGACAGTGGGATCTACCCCGCCACGCACAGACAGTGGGACTATTCCGCCACGTAAAAGACATCTGCCGTTGTGTTCATCATCAACACGAGGGGCAAACTCCCTTGGGTATCTATCTATAACCCACAGCTTCTGCTGATCCCGGTCATGGACCCACAAGAAATACACATACGTTTCCTGTATGACATATATGGTAATTGGATCAACGAGTGTGTGTGTTGATTGCGCCTCGTCTCGAGTCAAAAGAGATTTTGCTCAAGGTTCCTCCTGGTATTTTTTTTTTCTACGCTGCTCGCAAAAGCAGGTCAAAGTATACGTAGTCTGTTACATCCGAGGAGGAGGAGGAGGAGGAGGGGGAAGTGGAGGAGAAGGGGGTGAAGAGAAGTGGAGGATGAGGAGGGGGAGGAGGAGGAGGAAGAGGAGATCCTCCCAGGTATAAGCTTCTTTTATTGATTCATCAGTGCACGGGTGTGTGAGTGGGGGGATCCAGAGGGACGGGTCTCCTGATTCCATCGTGAATGCTTTGCCCTTTACCCTTGCGTCGTGCATCAGACGCGAGTGTATTGCAGTCACGCTGAGGACAGTTTTATGGCGTTTGATGTGGAGAGAGAGAGAGAGAGAGAGAGAGAGAGAGAGAGAGAGAGAGAGAGAGAGAGTCGCCTACAGTCGCGCCATCTTTCTTCGAGACGTTAGCTAACACATTATACGACAGCGAGAGTAGCAAAGCATTTCATCTGGGGTGTGTGGCAGGCCCAGGTTATAATTGATCCTCGCTCCCCAGCTCTAAGATAGGAGCCGTCACAGTGTGTGTGTGTGTGTGTGTGTGTGTGTGTGTGTGTGTGTGTGTGTGTGTGTGTGTGTGTGTGTGTGTGTGTGTGTGTGTGTGTGTGTGTTACACCAAAAGGCGCTGCCGGAAGCACCATTGCGTGCGTGGTTCAAGCGTGCTGTTTGTAGATGTATTCTGGAATTAGGACTTTTATCATGGTCCAGTGCACTCTCTCTCTCTCTCTCTCTCTCTCTCTCTCTCTCTCTCTCACACACACACACACACACACACACACACACACACACACACACACACACACAGACACAACACGTCCTGCAGCGCCATAGCTTCGAAAACTGATCCAAAATTTCCCAATTCCCCCCGCCGGCCCCTTGCCGATCGCCCTGGGTGATCGTGTACGCGCGATTAAGGCAGAGGAGGTTTTGTACCTTGGGTAATTATGATTTAAAGACTTTTGAGTTATTGAAAAATTGCTCTCGGCTTCTCGCTCGACTGCATGATGTTTGCGGACGCAGGAGGAGGCGGCGGACGCAGGAGGAGGGGGAGGGAGAAGAGTATTAGCAAGGATAATATTCGCTCTGTTGTGCGCATTAAATATTATTATTATCGGAGTATTGAGAGTCCCGCATTGACAGTTTAAAAAAAAAAAAGGGGTAATGCCGGTCACTGATTAGTAACGCCTGACGTTAATTACTGTATTCTCGTGTCGTTAT